>NW_023270454.1:43332645-43388419 GCF_011800145.1 Mirounga leonina
TAAAGCTCTGTAATGTGATCAGGATTCTGACTATGAGTCCTAGAACTCATGAAGTGGAAAACAAAGAGGTGCTGCCTAGCCAGGCAGAAATGGTCTATTCTGACTTTACCCTGCCGTGCCTGTTACATATGCTTGATTAGGAGCAGATTTTTTTTCAAGTTCCTTATTTTTTAAAAGAGTGATGAGTGTTGGCTGATTTTCATGAGATTTGACTTATCCTTTCATGCCCATGTCATGCAAATTAGATTATTGGTCATCCTTTTCACACCTGTTTCTTTATAGATGTGATTTTAAAAAAATAGCTTCAAGGTTTTATTGCTAATTGTGGGAAATTTTGAAAATAGAAGTATAAAGAAGTAAACAAATCTAATCTCACCACCCAGAAATAATCATTATTAATATTGGTAGATTAATTTTCTCTAATGCATAGACATAAGCATCACATGTATATTGCTAAACATTGTAGAGCAAGCCCATTCATACTTTTTTTTCTACTTTCTTATTTGACATTACAAAGTAAGCATTTTCCTAAAACTTTAGAAATTATTTTAAGGGGCACCTGGGTGGCACAGTCAGTTAAGTGTTTCACTCTTGGTTTTGGCTCAGGTCGTGATCTCAGGGTCATGAGATCGAGCCCCATGTGGGACTCCATGCACAGTCTGCTTCAGGTTCTCTCTCCCTCTCCTTCCCACTCATGTTCTCTCTCTCTCTCTCAAATAAATAAATTAATCAAAATAAAAAAGAAACTATTATTAATTATTTTAAAATACTTTAGTGGTTGCATAATATAGTCCATTATTAGAGCTTATTTAACTGTCCCCTACTGTCCAGCAAATAAATTGCTTCTAGTTTTCATCATTACAGAATCATGACATTAATGGTTTATATTTTTTTCTGTATTTATCCCTTAAGATACATTCCTAACAGTGAATTTACTGGGTCAGAAGTGATAAGTTTTACCTGACTGCTTTCCTAAAAGGTGGTAATGATTTACTCCCCACTAGCAGGATGACAGTGTACTTATGTTAGTGTACCTTTGGAACCATGAGGTAGCATGGTTTCAGGATCTGTCTCATCTGATAGCCAAATATAAAGAAACTGCTTAGTTTTGGTTCCCATGTCTTTGATAGTACTTTGTACTTAGTCCACTACTGTTGACTAAGTCGTAAATCATATCTACATCACGATATAAATTGTCATTGGCTATAAGATGCTTCCTAATTTCAGAGATGTTAGAATTGGGGGGGAAGGAATGGTATGGCCTAGAATTGGTAAAATATGATATTAACTATTTTTAATATTTTTATATTTTTAGTAAGTAGTATTTCTCTTTTTTTTTTTCATTTATTTTTTTTTAAAGATTTTATTTGTTTATGTGACAGAGAGACACAGCGAGAGAGGGAACACAAGCAGGGGGAGTGGGAGAGGGAGAAGCAGGCTTCCCGCCGAGCAGGGAGCCTGATGCGGGGCTCGATCCCGGGACCCTGGGATCATGACCTGAGCCGAAGGCAGACGCCCAACGACTGAGCCACCCAGGCGCCCCTTTTTTCATTTATTTTTATTTTGTTTTTATAATGCTTTTTGATTAACAGAAAAAAGTACTTTATAAAATTTATGAATTTTTGTCCTTTAATCTCTTTAATGCTTCCCTATCAAGACATAACTGATCAATTAATTAACTGTATTTTTCAATTAATTAACTGTATATTTCAAATTTACCTGAAATTTATGTTGGTATAAAGCGTCTTACTCGGGGGCGCCTGGGTGGCTCAGTTGTTGGGCGTCTGCCTTCGGCTTGGGTCGTGGTCTCGGGGTCCTGGGATCCAGCCCCGCATCGGGCTCCCTGCTCGGCGGGAAGCCTGCTTCTCCCACTCCCCCACCTGTGTTCCCTCTCTCTCTCTGTCTCTCTCTGTCAAATAAATAAATAAAATCTTTAAAAAAAAAAAAAGCATCTTACTCAATAGTCACTGTGTATGAAAACTATTATTTAAAAAACTCATTTTTTCAGGAACATAATTTTACATACTCTGCCAAATTAAAAGTTCTATAGTGTGGTGGGAGTTTAAAATGGCACAGTTGCTTTGGAAATTTGTTTGACAATTTCTACTGAAGTTAAACACATACTACCCTCTAACCTAGCAATTCCACTCTTGGATCTGTCTCCAAGAAAATGAATGCATATGTTCACAGAAAGACTTGTACAAGAATGGTCATAGCATGTTTATTCATAATGGACAAAAAAAAATGAAAACAACCTAAATGTCTAACAACAGGAAAATCTGTGGATCAGTTTGGTATGGATAATATGGGTATTACTCCGCCATAAAAAGAAACAAGCTATTGATGTATATCAAAGCACAGTTAAATCTGAAAACATCATGGTGAGCAAAGGAAGCCAGGCAAAAAATAATACGTACTTTATGATTCCATTTATATGAAATTCAGTCACAGGCAAAGCTAACCTGTGGTGACCGAAGTCACAATGGTGGTTTCATGGCAATATTGACTGGTAAGGGGAGGAGAGAACTGTCTGGGGGTGATAGAAACAGTGTATATCCATCTGGATATTTGTACGTAAATATATAGATACTCAGTAAACTATCCAGCTTTCTTAAGATCTATGCAATTTACTGTGTGTTATACCGTCATTTCAAATAATGGGGAAAAAAATGTTTTAAGCACCAAAGAAGCTATGTTGTGGACTTTTTAAAAAAGCAGTTCACGGGTGCCTGGGTGGCTCAGTTGGTTAAGCGACTGCCTTTGGCTCAGGTCATGATCCTGGAGTCCCGGGATCGAGTCCCACATCGGGCTCCCTGCTCGGCGGGGGGTCTGCTTCTCCCTCTGCCCTCTTCCTTTCGTGCTCTCTGTCTCTCATTCTCTCTCTCTCAAATAAATAAATAAATCTTAAAAAATAAAAATTAAAAAAAAAGCAGTTCACTTTGTACCTTAGTCAGAATTACATAAAATTAAAAGTTTGTTGATGGTGTTTTCTAGTAATTTTTTCTTTGATTCCTTTGGGTTTACATGTGTACACCGCCAACAATTAGTTATCACTTAATATAAGGGATTAAAGGAAGGAAACATGAAAGGAAATGGCAGTGCTGATAAATGATGTCTGATGAGTTATTTTCTGTTGTATTTTCAACAGAGCAGATGCCGCCTTAGGAAAGAACTGTAATAACCTTGTTAAATATGGCATTCTGACTTCAAATGTCCTGATCCCCAGTTATATTAATCAACTAGACACACGGAATGAATGCCAACCAGATTTGCTGCCCCAGCCAAATGATATAATTAGACCAGGGTCAAGTTTGAAGCAGAGAGCTGCCCTCTACCAGAACCTAAAGGAGTGAGGCACCTATAAAATGAGGGTTTCTGCAAGTCCCTTGTAACTTGCATTCCCAAAGGATCCATCTCTTCCATTGTAGCTAAAAAAGAAAGAGACTTTAGTTGCCAGAGGATCTGATACAGTTCCTTAGGATTTAAAGTTTTGTTGGAAAAAATAAAAAATAAAATAAAGTTTTGTTGGGTTTTCTTTAATGCTATTTAAACCTAATGCTATGGACAACTAGGTGAAATTAAGTGGCTGTTTATTACAAAACTTTAACTTTGAAAAGCACTCTACTATTTACATATAAAGCTCTTTTACGTATAATGTCTAATTTATATCCCACAGCAGCCTGTAACAGAGGTAGAGCGCGTACCATTAATGCCTCTTTATTTTACGAAAAGAAATCTTTAACTCAGAGAGGCTGGTGACAGGGCCCAGAGCAAAGCCAGGTTCTCTGACTTCGGCACAAGTGTTCTTTCCTGGGTAAAGCGGGCCCCGCCCTCACCCCACCTCGCAAGGGTGCTCTGCCCAACCCTCAGCTCTGGGAAGACGGTTTTGCCTAAGTCTGCCTCAGAAACCCCCATCTCACTCTAAGCCAAATGTCTGAGCACCTCAAGGGAAACGAATCGAATCGAGGCTAGCTTTAAGGGTTTTACCTTTCTCCACAGTGATTCCAAGCTTGGTTTTGTGGCCCTGAAAACAGGCCAGCCTTTTTCATAGGAAGGTAGTGCTGGTGCTCATGAGGGGAGCAGTAATGTACTTCACTGCGTTCTTTTTCTTTCCTTCCATCGGGTAAAACTGCTAGCATAGCATATTAGCTTGCCAAAACAAAGTAATTTATGTTTTTAAACAATAGCTAGAATATGGTTACTGCTGGTTCTGTGTGATAGCTCTTTTTATCCTTTTCCTTTTCTTCTTTTTTCTTCTAAACAATGTTTCCATAACCGAAAAAGGGGGAATCAGGGAAATGCAATTTCTCATAATTGGTCCAAACCAATCCCAATAGCAGAGTCACCCCCCACCCCCCCGCCCAGTGAGGCACTGGGCCAGTTGGATAGGGTTACAGTCAGGAGGGGCTGGTGTCTGCTCAACTGGCCTGATCCACACCACGTCCCAAAACACCACATTGTCACCACTGTGAGGACTTTCTGTATAGGAGACAGGAAAATGAGACAGTGTGGAAGGAAATAACTTGATGATGAGAAGCCCATCATCACAAGGAGTGAGGGAAATCTAGCTCAGCTCTGTGATTATTTTCCTCTTTGTTCATACCTCTCGGCTACTCAGTCCATCTAGATTATTTCAAAATGCTGACTTGGAGCCATTCCTGTTCTTACTTTTTATTTTTTATTTTTTTAAGAGTTTATTTATTTGAGAGAGAGAGAGAGCAGAAGCAGGGGGAGGGAGAGGGAGAAGCAGGCTCCCCGCTGAGCAGGGAGCCCGATGCGGGGCTCGATCCCAGGACCCTGGGAGCATGACCTGAGCCCAAGGCAGACGCTTAATGACTGAGCCACCCAGGTGTCCCTGTTCTTACCTTTTAAATAGTCTAGTTTTCAACCCGACTGAGTTTCTCATACATCTCATGTTACTGCTGCGCTGTCTTTACTTATATAAATTCCTTCCCCTTAGATTCTTGCTTCCAGTCTCCACACTTCAAAGTTCTCCCCATCCTACAGTTTCCTAATTTCCTCACAAAGTAACTGCTCCCTTTCCTTGAATTCTGTGATACTTTTATTTGTATCTCTTTATGACCCATCACCTTACATGTTGTACTAACATCACTTAATATAGTTGACGGCATCATTAGCCACTGAACACTTCCTAGCCAAGCACTTAACAAGAATTCAATCCTTACAACGACCTGGGGAGGTATTTTACTACCCAGGATAGGCTAGGTTTTGCTGCAGCACCACCACCACCCAAAACTCCCCACTCCCAGTGGCTTAACACAACAGAGATTTTGTATGTTTTGTGTTTGTTTGTGCATCAGCAAAGAGGGTCTGCGTGGCTGGCAGGTGGCCAAGCAGTTACCATCTGGAACATTGTAAATTTCGACAGGCCTGAAGTGAAATCTGTTACTTCTTTTTTTATCTTACTGGCCAGAATTAGTCACATAGCCGTGGCTTCCAGCAGGAGAGCCTGTAATCATCCCACTTGCTTGGAAGATGCAGAGGTAGCATACTGCATGAACTGTATTAATGAGTGCCTCAGATAGGTATTAGTACCCTCATTTCACAAAGAAACTAAGGCTCAGAGAGGTTAAGGGTTATCTCAGGACTGTCAGCTAACATGTGTCAAAAATGAAAACTTGTTCTACCCCGCTCCCAAGCCTGAGCTTTTAACCTCTACACAGTATGGACTGTGCATCTTCCTATCAGCCCGTCAATTCTTTATTAAAAACACCTCACCAACAGGATGCATGTCTGACTCATCTTTGCAGCCCCAATGCCTAGCACAATGCTCTGTATAAAGTAGTACTGTTTAACTATTACACACTAATGAATTTGTTATTCTGTGTTGATAGTCCTACTTTTTCTCAGAACTCAACGTTCCGAGTAGTAAGTTCTGGTATCAGCTTTGAAATCTCTTTAACAATATACAGAAATACTCTTTCCAGATTTTCTCATGTACAGCTAAGAAATCCACCTTCCATACCATACTAAAGTGCTGCTATGTCAACAAAGTTCTTTCTTCACTAACAGGGATGGAAATAACCTACTGGTTTGCATAACATAGCACAGTAGAAAATGCAGAGAAATCCCATGATACATTGAATGCCTGGGTTGCTGGTTGCTGGACCATAGGCATGGCCTTTGGGCCAAAGATGATGCACAAAAGAAGCTAGTGATTTCCATGTGTCTTTCAAAGCTGTGACAGTCAAGAGTCTGGTGAAGTTCTCATTAGTTCACCTGAATTTAGGAGCAGCTAGACAAATGGAATCCTGTAAGAAAATCAATGAGAGCAATTTAGATTTCTCTTGTCCTCTGGGGAGGAGTAGAATACATTTCTCCCATGCAACACTCATGACACTGTCTGGGCTCAGTCGACATTCTGTAAGGGCCATCCTCACTGCCATTTTGGTCATTCTAACCTGGTAATGCTTGTGCTCAGATCCATAAAACGATGTTCCCAAAATGAGATTTGCATAGAAGGAATGGCTCTGTGTGATGTCTACCAGGCAGCCTAGGCAGAGCATAGGCTCATCAATGCCCCTAATGTTCTTGCTGGGAGCCACTGGCCCCCAGAAGAAGGCAGAATTGTTTTATATTTTAGAATCCATAAAAATTAAGGAAAGTGCTTCCTGAGTAAGCTCTACCATGGAAAGGTCGCTTGCAAGGAATAAGAACTAAATTGTTGTTAATTAAATCATGACTTGGGGAAAATGGACTTTCGGGATTCATTTTTTCAGCACACAATACTGAAAGTATATCCTATTCCAGGTGCTCTACTAGGTTTTGGAGTTAGAAATACTTTGACTCTGGGCGCCTGGGTGGCTCAGTCAGTTAAGCGACTGCCTTCGGCTCAGGTCGTGATCCCGGAGTCCCGGGATCGAGTCCCGCATCGGGCTCCCTGCTCGGTGGGGAGTCTGCTTCTCCCTCTGACCCTCTTCCCTCTCATGCTCTCTCTCATTCTCTCTCTCAAATAAATAAATAAAATCTTTAAAAAGAAAGAAAGAAATACTTTGACTCTACCCTCCCAGCGTGTCTCAAACTCACTTGGGACATAAATAGGAAAGCAGGGTGAATACTGAGCCTGTGGGGCTGTGCTCATTGTTTAGGGCTGGCATCCATTCTGATCCGCCAGTGTCCATGGTGCACCAGTTGTTAAAATACTTTCAAGTTCACCTATGTAAATAAATGATTAAAAGCGGGGGGGTCGCTTGGGTGGCTCAGTTTGTTAAGCATCTGACTCTTGATTTCTGCTCAGGTCATGATCTCAGGGTCGTGAGATGGAGCCCCATGTTGGGCTCCACTCTGGGCGTGGAGCCTGCTTAAGATTCTCTCTCTCCCTCTGCTTCTCACCCCTCCCTCTCAAAAACAAAGCAAGCCATGGTACTTTAGCTTCTAATGTGCCAGGTAGCATTCTAAACATTTTGTATTTTTCATCCTTTTTTCTTTTACAACTTAAATTTCTTCTCAGTTTAAAGACCTAAGTCTAAACCAGATTCCTTTTTTGCGGGATAAAATGGCTCATGCATTTCGATATTGGTGCAGTCTGCCATATTGCTCTCACAAAAGGTTAGACCAATTTATGTTCCCACCAAAAGTATATGAGGGTGTTTACCCCATTGCCAGCATGAGCCATTATCAAATCTAAAAATAAATGCAAATTATCCACACACAAAACATCTCATTTTAATTTCCATTTTTCTGATTTTAGTTAGTAAAAATTTTTGCAAGTATTTTTTTAAGATTTTGTTTATCCATTTAGTTGAGAGAGAGAACACACAAGTGTGAGCAGGGAAGGGAGAGGAGAAGTGGCAGAGGAAGAGGGAGAGAATCTCCAGTAGACTCTGTGCTGAGTGTGGAGCATGAAACAGGACTCAATCTCACGACCCTGAGATCGTGACCTGAGCCAAAACCAAGAGTCCAACGCTTAACTGACTGAGCCACCCAGGAGCCCCACTTTTGCAAGTGTTTTAAGACATTTATCTGAAGTCTTAAATTCAGTTTGGACAAAAATATCAGCAAGGAATATTCTTTCATCAACAGTAATTATACATTTGTGAAAATGTATTAGAACAAATAAAACAATTTTAAGATATCTGGATATAAGATCAACATGTAATCAGTGGTTTTCAGTTCATTGGAATGGTATTAGCTAAGCAGTACCAAAACTATTTATCTTTTTTCCTTTCTTTCTTTTTACCCTTTAACCTCCTCACCCATTTCTCCCACCCACCACCAGCAACTAGCAATCTATTCTCTGTATCTATGAGCTTGTCTTACGTTTGTTGTTGTTGTTGTTGTTGTTGTTGTCTTTGTTTTTAGACTTCACATACAAGAGAGATCATAAAGTATTTATCTTTCTCTGACTTATTTAACTTAGTCTAATGCCCTCCGTGTTCATCTATGTTGTCACAAATGGTGAGATTTCCTTCTTTTCATGGCTGAGTAATATATTCCATTGTGTATGAGAGAGAAAGTGTGTGTGTGTGCACATTTCTTTATCCATTCGTCCATTGATGGACACTTAGGTTGTTCCCATATGTTGGCTATTATAAATAATGCTGCAAGGAATATGGAGGGGCGGATATCTTTTTGAGTTCATGTTCTTGTTTTCTTCGGATAAATACCCAGAAGTGGAATTCTTAGATCATGCAATAGTTCTATTTTTAATCTTTTGACGAACCTCCATACTGTCTTCCACAGTGGCTGCAGCAGTCTACATGTCCACCAGCAGTGCATGTGCGTTCCCTTTTCTCCACATCCTCTCCAACACTTGCTACGTCTTGTATTTTTGAAAAAAGCCATCTTAACAGGTGTGAGGTGATGTCTCATTGTGGTTTCAATTTGGATATCTCTAATGATCAGTGATGTTGAGCATCCTTTCATGTATTTGTTGGGCATCCGTATGTCTTCTTTAGAAAAGTATCTATTCAGATCTTCAGCCCATGTTTTCATTGGATTATGTTTTGCTGTCAGGTTGTATGAAATCTTTATCTATTTTGGATATTAGGCCCTTATCAGATACATGACTTGCAAATATCTTCTCCCATTCAGTAGGTTGCCTTGTTATTTTGTTGAGGTTGCCCTTGTTCTGCAGAAGCTTTTTTTAGTTTGATGTCATCTCACTTGTTTATTTTTTCCTACTTGTTTATTTTTGCTTTTGTTGCTTTTGCCTTTGGTGTCAGATTCAAAAAATCATTGCCAAGCCCTATGTCAAGGAGCTTACTGCCTGTGTTTTCTTATAGGAGTTTATGGCTTCAGGCCTTATGTTTAAGTCTTTAATCCATTTTGAGTTAATTTTTGTGTGTGGTGTAAGCTAGGGGTATACTTCTCATTCTTTGGCTGTCCAGTTTTCCTAACACTATTTATTGCAGAGACTGCGCTTTCCCCATTGTGTATTCTTCTCTTCTTTGTCATAAATTAGTTAACCATATCTGCATGGGTTTATGTCTGGGCTCTCTATTTTGTTCCACTGATCTATGTGTGTCTGTTTTCATGCCAATACCATACTGTTTCAATTATTACAGCTTTGTAATATAATTTGAAATCAGAGAGCCTGGTGCTTCCAGCTTTGTTCTTTTTCAAGATTGCCTTGGCTATTTGGGGTTTTGTGTCTGTGGATCCATATAAATTTGGGGATTATTTGTTCTATCTCTTTGAAAATTGACAATGGAATTTTAATAGGGATTGTACTGAATCTGTAGATTGCTTTGCATAGTGTGGGTTTTTAACAATATTGAATTCTTCCAATCTATAAGCACAGAATATCTTTCTGTTTATTTGTGTCTTCAGTTACTGTCATCCATGCCTTATAATTTTCAGTGTACAGGTTTTTCACCTCCTTGATTAAATTTATTTCTAGGTATTTTTTGATGTAATTATAAAGGGGATTGTTTTCTTAATTTCTCTTTCTAACAGTTCACTATTAGTATATAGAAATGCAAATGATTTTTGTGTATTGATTCTGTGTCCTGAAACTTTACTGAATTCATTTATTCTAACAGTTTTGATGGAATCTTTAGGATTTTTCTATGTATAATATCATGTCACCTGCAAATAGTGATGGTTTTACTTCTTCCTTTCCACTTTTGATGCCATTATTTTTCTTGCCTAATCGTTCTGTCTAGGACTTCAATACCGTGTCAAATAAAAGTGTTAAGAGTGGACATCCATGTCTTTTTCCTGATCTTAGAGGAAATGCTATCAGCTTTTCACTGTGTTGAGTATAATGTTAGCTGTGGGTTTGTCATATATGGTCTTTATTATGTTGAGGTACCTTTCCTCTGTACCACCTTTGTTGAGAGTTTTTATCATAAACGGGTGTTGAATTTTGTCAGATGCTTTTTCTGCATCCATTGAGATGATCATAAGATTTATATCCTTCATTTTGATAATGTGGTATAACATACTGATTTGTGGGTGTTGAACCATCCTTGTCTCCTTAGACTAAATCCCACTTGATCGTGGTGTGTGATATGTATTTTTGAATTTGCTTTTCTAATATTTTGTTGAGGATTTTGGCATCTATGTTCATTAGCGGTTATTGGCTTACGTATTTTTTTTGTGGTGTCCTTCTTTAGTTTTGGTATCAGGGCAGTGCTGGCCTTATAAAATGAGTGTGGGAGAGTTCCTTCCTTTTCTATTTTCTGGGAGAGTTTAAGAAGGATTGGTATTAATTTTTCTTTGAATGCTTGGTACATTGCACCAATGAAGCCATCTGGTCTTGGACTTTTATTTGTTGGGAAATTTTTTATTACTGATTCAATCTCCTTGCTAGTAATTTGTCTGTTCAGATTTCCTACTTCATCATTATTCACTCTTGTAGATTGTATGTTTCTGAAAATGTGTCCATTTCTTCTAGGTTGCCCAATTTGTTGGCATGAAATTGTTCATAGTGGTTTCTTATGAGCCTTTGTATTTCTGTGGTATGAGTTGTAACATTTCTTTCATTTCTCATTTTTAGTCCTCTCCCTGTTTTTCTTGGTGAGTCCAGCTAAAGGCTTGTCAATTTTGTTTATCTTGTCAAAGACCAGCTCTTAATTTCATTTATCTTCTTTATTATCCTTTTAGTCTCTATTTCATTTATTTCTGCTCTAATCTTTGTTATTTCCTTTGGTCTACTAACTTTGGGCTTTGGGCTTCATTTGTTCTTCTTTATGTCCTTTGTCCTTTGATTGTAATAACAGCCCTCTGAAGGATTATCACAAACAGTATCATTTTAGAGCGTTGTTACACCAGTTAAAGGATATTGTCATAAAAAAACGAAAGAGAAAACTGAAACACACGCAAGTTAAATTACTTACTCAAGGTCACAAAGCTAAGGAGTGGTGGTCAAACTCCGAAATTCAGAACACATACTCAGCTACTGCAACATATGTTGGAAAACACAATAGGGCAAAAAGGAACAAAAACTAACTCTCCTTGGCAGAGTTTCGAGAAAAGGGATGGGCTGTTCAGAAAAGAGAAGGGATATCTGAGCTATGACTTGAAATATGAGCAAGATTTGACACACCAGGTGGGGAAAAACGAGAAGGGCATCCAGAGTTATGGAAGTGTGGGATAAATGTGGGGGCATAACAGAGGATGTGACAGGTGCCAGATTGGGTGAGCCTTCTGTGTGCTCTGTGTTCATGCATCTTGACTTTGTGATATAGGGAGGTGGTGGGGAGCAGCTGAAGCATTTCAAGTCTGCAGAGTGGTATCATGTTTGTATTTTAGAAAGCTAAAGCAAGAAAGGGAAACCAGACCATGTCAAGAAGAGCCCTGAAAAAAAGTTGGGTATGACTTTCTCTGGTACTTCATAATTCAAATATGAAAATCTTATAGAAAGGTGATAGAGCTTGACAACTCAACATTTATCAGATCTGTTGAGCAGTGGAGAATGGGAAGAGTACAAAGCGTGTAGAAGCCGGTGTTACCCTCTTCCCAAATAAATCAAGCAAACTAATATCTCAGTATAGTCCTGCTGAGGCCAGTGTTTGACAGCTTTTTCCTTCTGTAGCCAAGTGAATACGCTTAAGGCAGATCCCTTTTCCATTTGGTTTCACCTGATCCCCAACCCCTGTAACTGAGATACTGCCTTCTTGAAACTGAACCACAAAAACAATTCGGGAAAGAATAACAATTTGAGGGGCGCCTGGGTGGCTCAGTTGGTTAAGCGACTGCCTTCGGCTCAGGTCATGATCCTGGAGTCCCGGGATCGAGTCCCGCATCGGGCTCCCTGCTCGGCAGGGAGTCTGCTTCTCCCTCTGGCCCTCCCCCCTCTCATGTGCTTGCTCTCTCTCATTCTCTCTCTCTCAAATTAAAAAAAAAAAGAATAACAATTTGAATTCCTCCACCCCACCCCCCACCCATGTCAGTAGGGGAAGGAGGATGGTGGAGTGCAGAATTAGGTAAAACCACTGACTATAGGACTGGGTTTGAGCCCTAGCTCAGCAGCTTACTAGCTCTTTGGATAATTGAACTTATTTTGATGAGCTTCAGCTTACTCCTCCATAAAAAGGGAATGATAATTCCTACCTCATAGAGTTGTTATGAATTAATAATGTATATAACATGCCTGGTACATCGTAGGCATTCAGTAACCAGTAGATATTTATTAATTAAATTAAATTCGTGTTTATTAATTTAAAAACTCTGACTTCATTGACAACTTTACAGATAAGATTCTGAGGTTCTGAAGAAATATCCTGACTACCCATAGAAGCACTAGATATATCCGATTTAAATAGTTAATGTTGCCTGGGTCCCCAAGTGACTCATGTTCTTTGATAACCATTTTGCTGAGGGGAATGAAACAGCTTGTATTGGTGCTAAAAGGAAAGACACAGAATTTTAATGTCAGTGTCAGGGTGACAGGGTCTGACAAAGCCTACAAAAATGAATGAGATAGAAAGGCCAGAAGGGCTCCATTCTTCCTCCAGATGGAGAAAAAAAATGCCATTTAACTGGAGAGAGTATCACACATACAGGCAAAAGGACAACAGAAAGCAAGCTTAGCGGGCTCATTACTGCTAAAAAAAAAAAAAAAAAGGTGAGGACTTATTACTCATAATCAGCTCAGCATCATTATGCAGTTGTCAGCATCATCTTTTGTCAGGTGTTTGAAGAACTTTTTCTTAAACGTTTGCTTCCCTTGGATGACTAAAGAGGGAGCAGAGTTTTGGTCAGTCCTCTGTTGTATTTCCAGTTTGCCAGAATTGTTAAGAGATAGAATGTCTTGTCCCATTGTTCCTCAGTATGGACTTTCTCACGCAGCCTTTGTTAAAACATGGGAAGGAACAGTGCTGTGCTGTGAATCGTACAAACAGGATGAGTTGAGATTGACTTTGTTGTAGAGATGTTTACTCAACCATTGGTCCATCTCACTAAAGGCCGGATTCTTTCCCTATCTCTTTGTTTATTTATTTAGTCTAGTAACTTTTATTTTTCTTTCCACTGGGGAGGAAAAAATTGTTTTGCAATCCCAATTATAAAGATATAGTCTTCATATTTGATGGTCCACACAAGAAATATGGTGCTAGAAGTAAATGAATGGTAGTTAATAATCAGCATGATCACCCTATGTGTCACTTTAGCACTTGTAGTTTTTGCCCTAGTTCTCCCTTTGATTTTCTTTTTTAAAGATTTTATTTATTTATTTGAGAGAGAGAGAGATAGCGAGAGAGAGAATGAGCGGGAAGGAAAGTGAGAAGCAGACTCCTGCCAAGCAGGGAGCCCGATGCAGGGCTTGATCCCAGGACCCCGGGATCATGACCTGAGCCGAAGGCAGACGCCCAACCAACTGAGCCACCCAGGTGCCCCCTCCCTTTGATTTTTTTAAAATTTGCCTTTACTTGTTAAAATGTTAAAAGTATATTCTAAAGAGTAACAATCAGAGTAATAACACAGATTCTAAAAACAAGATGCAGTACAGTGGTATTAATAATATTAATGGTAGCGGGCGCCTGGGTGGCTCAGTTGGTTAAGCGACTGCCTCCGGCTCAAGTCATGATCCTGGAGTCCCTGGATCGAGTCCCGCATCGGGCTCCCTGCTCGGCAGGGAGTCTGCTTCTGCCTCTGACCCTCCTCCCTCTCATGCTCTCTGTCTCTCATTCTCTCTCTCGCAAATAAATAAAAATCTTAAAAAAAAAAAAAAAAAAAATAATAATAATAATAATAATAATAATAATAATAATGGTAGCTTCCAATGAAGAAGGGCCAGGAGTTATGTTTTAAGTTTTGTGGTCATTATTTATCCCCCTGCCCCAACACACACACACACACACACACACATACACACACACGCATACACATGGACTCATTCACTTGCAAACTCCATACTTTGAAGAATATTTCACAGGTGAGCAACTGAGTCTTGGAGATGTTAAGACTTGCCCAAGACCAAATAGCCAGAAAGCAGTGGATCCAGGAGTGTGGCTCTTCAGTGGCCTTTCTTTTGCTGTTCACAGGGACCCACTGAAGCACTATGCTCCTGCATGTTGGTGGAGGGACCTTGTCTTATTCATCTTTGTACCCAACTCCTAGCACAGAACAGAATGGAACAAGGGGGTGATGCAACTAGTACTGTATTTTAGGAAGAGAAATCTGGCAAGGATGAGTGGGATGAAAAGAACAGGAAAAGCTGGTGGCATGGAGAGCAGTTGAGATGTTATTTTAATAATAAAGACCATTAACAAGATTAGACGTGAGGGAGAAGCATTGAGAATGGAAGGGAAGCAGAGCATGTGGAAGAGATTTAGCTTGGAGGAGGCCACGTGGCTTGATGAGCATGCATAGGCAGTGAGGAGTACCAGCTCTTTGGATAAGTATCCAATCATATAGCAAATATTTCTTGAGCATCGCTCAAGAACCAGGAACTATTCTAGAGGCTGGGGATACAACAGTGATTAGGCAAATGAGGATTTTGCTCTCATGGACCTTGTATTTTCATTGGAGGATATATTGGTCAGTGTTCTCCAAAGAATCCCACTGTATCCCACCATATTATATATCATATGTATATATATGTATATATCATATATATAATATATATATGAGAGAGTTTTCAAGGCATTGATTTCTCAAGAAATTGGCTACGTGATTATAGGGCTGGCAAGTCAGGAATCTGTAGGGCAGGCCTACAGGCTAGGAACTCGAGCAGAATCTCATGCTGCCGACTGGAGGCAGAATTTCTGCCTCAGTTTTGTTCTTATGGCCTTTACCTGATTGGATAAGGCCCACCTAGATTGTTTAGAATAATCTTTATTTAAAGTTTAAAGTCAACTGATTGTAGATGTTAACCAGATCTATGACATTCCCCTAGATTAGGGTTTGATTGAATGCCTGGGCTCTATAGCCTAGCCAAGGTGACCCACAAAACTTACCATCACAGAGATGTCAGAATGACCAGTCCATAGAGAGGAATGACCTGGGGTGTTCGAGAACAATTACCAGCTTTTGTGGCTTGGAGACTCTGAGGAGACCTCTCTGCATGAGTAGGTGTATCTCCAGCTTACAAATGGGGTACCTGAAGCTTGGGGATAGTAAGAGACTTACTGAAGCTCAGACAGCTGCTGACTGGCCCTCCCTGACGCCAGCACGTGTGCGGGAGACCCAGCAGAGGCTGCCTCCCCAGAGCAGTCAGAAGGATCGTGATGTTCAACATTTTTCCCGGAAGGAACTCCATTTGGTGAGCAAGTTCGGATTCAGAGCTTGCTCCCTGAATGCAGAGCCTGAACGTAGGGAGGTCCATACTGCTTCGGGGGAGGGGGTTCATTCCACTTTAGTCCCTCCCTCACTTCTGCCAGTGCCCAGCTTAGGGCTCTGGTGCCAGTCGATCATTCTGCCCAGAACACCCTCCTTCTTCTCCCCTCCCCTTCATGCGGATAACAAATGTCCATCCATGTGGCCCTCGAGTGTTCGCTTTGGCACTTGATCAGAAAGATCTTCCCTGAGTACTGCAACGAGATGATGAATCTTCCAGTTAGAAGCCTCCCCAAACTCCGCGTTCTTCTAATGTGGTACTTAGCACTGTTGTCATTAAGTCGTTTATTTCTGTTATTTTATTAACATCTGCTCCTCCTGTTGCACTCCCGAAGGGAAGGAGCCAAATCACTACCATGCTGATTCCCAGTGTTGAGCCCGATCCTTGGCGTTGATTACTTGTTGGATGAATGTATGGAGAGAGGAACGAGTGAGTGTGATATGTAGCTTCCAAGGAATAAATCTGCAGACATTCCAGACGATCATCTGGGAACATGATGACACATGCAGGTTGCTACTCTCCTGTTCCAATTGCCAGTCTAATCCGATCCAGCATACATACAGCTAACCCAGCCTGAGCACGTGGGTTTCTCCCCAATTTCCATTTAAAAGCTGGCCCTTGGGCACCTGGGTGGCTCAGTCGTTAAGTGTCTGCCTTCGGCTCAGGTCATGATCCCAGGGTCCTGGGATCGAGCCCCGCATCGGGCTCCCCGCTCAGCGGGAAGCCTGCTTCTCCCTCTCCCACTCCCCCTGCTTGTGTTCCCTCTCTCACTGTGTCTCTCTCTGTCAAATAAATAAATAAAATCTTTAAAAATTTTTTAAAAATTAAAAAAAATAAAAGCTGGCCCTTCCCGCCCTCTTCCCTACTTTAGGGGTCCCTCTGAAGCATCTGAGCCGAAAGCCCCCTATCACAAAGAAAACGGTTAGAACTGTTAGAACAAAAGAAGGCAAAGGTGAGAGACAGAGAGTAAACGTATTCCAGGAATAGTGCCGCACAGAGGACGAGGTCAGGCGTGGACAGGATGTCCTGCGAAGCCCTCATACTTCAGGCCGACCATTCCCTCTCTTCTTGCCCCAGGCAGGAAGTTCTGTCTGCTTCTGCCTGTGGTCGGGAGTGAGAAGAAAAGCTTCTGACTCCAGCAGCCCCTGATGATCTCTTGGGCCCCTGAGAGCCACATTGAGTGAAAGGTCAGTTAGGAGGCCCCCCTCCTGCCCCTCCTGAGTGCCCCGCTTCTGCTGGCACGCAGGGAAGGCTCGCGGGCCTGGTGCATGAGAGCGGCAGGGGCGTTGAGCACGTCAGCTGTACACACAGTAAAGGGTACAGGGCCGTTCACCCCGGCTTCTGCTTCAGCAGCCAGCGGCCATCACAACGTAGAATGGCATCTGTGTCGTTAAATGCTTCCAGGAGCGCTTCCGCCCTTCTGTGTGAGCGCCCAAATATTCATGGAAACAGGCCTTTATTTTGCAGTTGTCTTCTGACTGGAGGAAAGAAACTTTGGGTTTATTTGCAAGTAGCCTCTCTCGAGTTATATCCTCAAAGGTCTGTGCAGGCCTCCCCACTTACATTCTTCCCCGCTAAGCATTCTTCCTATTGAGAAAGAGAATAATCTCTCTGTGCCTACATTCTCTACATTTTCTGAAACTTGGAACACTCAGTTGTGAATCAGAGGACAGTCCTGGGATCCAGACAAAATTTGACTGTGTCAGCACAGGGTATAAGAGGAAGCTCACTGGCCCCGGAGCTAGGAGACGGAGGTTTGGGTCTTGGCTCTGTTTCTGAGCAGTCGAGTGACCTTGGACAAGTCTCTGGGCTGTGGTGGACTAGGTCGTTCTCTGCAGTTACCGCCACTCTAAGATGTATGGTTCTCATTGCAGGCATCTTTTCCACAAGTCCTGTGTTGACCCTTGGCTTCTAGACCATCGCACCTGTCCCATGTGCAAGATGAACATTCTTAAAGCCCTAGGGATCCCGGTAAGCACAGCCCAGCCTACAGCATCGTAATGTGTGTCTTTCTGCATTACCCCCAAAGCAGGGAGAAAACAGCACACGTGGATTTTCTCTGACCCTTCACCTGCATAGCAGGGGTGTCATCCGATGAGGCCCCGAGAAAACGCCCATGTCTGAGAACATTTCTCCTCTCACTTTCTCTCAGCCGGGGAACATCACAACCCTCTCACCGCATCCATGCCTGTGACCCAAGATGCTGCTTCTGCAGCTCGTAAGCTGCTCATCTGGGTTCCAGGCTGTGAGCGCAGGCAGGCCATAGCAGAGACTAGATGGCCCAGTTGCCCATTGCTCGCCTCCTGTACATTACTCATGCGCTGCCTGCAAGGACATCTGCATGCCACGCTTTCTGAGGCTGCCTTACGCCTAGCTTTCCCGGGAAAGAAACTCTTCTGAACAAGGGGAGGCAAAGCCAGCCACTGGGAATCTGGCCCAGAGCCTCTGCTCAACTCAGGTCTCCGCAGAGACCTCGAGTGAACAGGAAAGCAGAGCCAGAGCCCCTTAATTCTAGCACTGCCATCCCGCTGGTGCCCTCGGTTATGTGTTTATAAAATTTAGTCTCTCCCCCAGTGCAGAGTGAACCCCACCAGCTGGCTGGCTCGCTGCTCCAGGGAAGGACTTTCCCAGGACCGTATTAGAGCGAAGCCCACAAGCTGGTGGTTGGTGAGACACCAGCTGCAGCAGGGAGGGCAGGAAGCAAGCCAGGCCACCAAATCCGAGGGCTGCACAGAGAAGTGAGAAAAACACGGGCACGGTCTAAAAGCAGCTAGACAAACAGGATGCGGAGCCCAGCCTCCTCCCTGTCCCCTCCACTCTGCCGCAGCCTCTCCGTTGTCACTTCTCCCTACTAATGGCAGAGAATAAAGAGAATGTTAAGGGTCCCAAGATACCACTGAAGAAGAAAGGACCAGATAGCAAAGGTTTCCTTTCATGCCAAAGGGCTAATTATCCTAGGACTATCAGAGTGGCTCTGTTGGAGAGGGCACATCTGAAGCATTCTGAGGTCATGCATTGGCTGAATTTTCTACCCCGTACCAGCTGCGTCCACACCAGCTGTATGCTGTTTTTCATGGTTGATACACCAAACACAGATCAGCTCATGTGACTGTCGCTTTGAGCTAGATTTTATAAAGGCAAAGCATTAAATTTTCAGACCAGAGTTGTAAATGCATAATGCATTCAAGGTGAAAATCAATTACAGTGAACATGAAATATTAGTAAGAACCCAACCTCTCTACCAGATATTGGGAGCTTAGAAAGTTGAAGTCAGGGTGTGCACTCTTCACATTTCTGGCTGCAACTGATTCATACGGGGGAGGAGGGGAAATGTAGGTAGTGTGTGCCTGCGTATGTGTATGTTGTCTTTAGTCTCCAACATCTTTAGAATACTTACAATGAAAGATAGACAGTCACGCTATTTGTTCCAGGTCCTATTCCGCAGGATATTCTCGAAGCTCCCGATTATCAATCCCAGTGCTTCTTGGTCAGGACAATGAAATCAAACCACCCCTGGTAGTTAAATTTTGTACTAAATAGCATTTGACTTCAGGCTTTTCCAGAGGAGGTATGACTTCTCCAGAAGCTATTGAGAATGAGTTGAGAATACAGATACTGTTTTAAAAAACAGAATTATTGGGTGGCCTTTGTGCTTATTTCCAAAATTAATAGCATTTTCACTTTTAACAGTTGGGCATTTTGTTCATGGTTCCATGCCCACCAAGTATGGAGGATAGCATTTTACTTAGCACACTTGACTTCCAGAAAAATAAACATGGGTAGCATCTTTGGGATTTGACCAAGGATTCATAAAGGCCAGCTGAACGGGAACATGACACGCATCTGAGCTCGACCCAGAGAACAGAACATCCTCCAGGAAGAAGAAGGCATCTGTGCTACTTCTCAGGAAGCACCAAGGCAACTGGCTACCCTCTTGCCTCCCCAAGGCTTTTCTGGTTTTGTTCTAGAGGATGATACTGAAGTCTGGATCTGGGAGGAATTTGGGATGTTGTTCCACTCCATACTTCACCGTTGGGTAGCACCATGCCTAAACTATACCAAAAAGATGATTTTTTTTTGGCATTCGTATAACTTTCCATGTCACTGGACAAGCTCACAGCCTTCTCAATTAGTAAATACTTCCTATAGCTAACTAAAACCCTTTGTATGCTGCTTACAGAGATTGTTTTCCAATTTTTCTAAATTCCTTGTATTCCGTTCTTAAGGAAAATTGAAAAGAGCTTGTCAGTCTCTAAAAATAAGTGCCTGTTGGTGCTTACCTCTGTTTCCCTTTCATATGCCAAGTTCTCAATAAATGTCTGTGGCATCGTTGAACTTCAGAGTCTGAAGGCTGCCAGTCACAGCATCATATTTATGAAATTCAGTCTGGTCCTCCTTTGAACAGTGCCCGCTCACCAAGGCCTCAGTTGTAATCTTGGTCAACTAAATTGTCTCCAGATACAGGTGGAAGGTTTTTTTGGCTTGGTTTGGGTTTGGGTTTGGTTGTCTTTAACTGAGTATCCTTGTGCGCCCCTGTGCTCTAAGGCAAATCCATGTAAGTTGAAAGCTGGAAGCTGAAGCAAACACCTTCTCCTATCACTGTTGTCCTGATACGAATAGCATGATAGTTATTGAACAGAAATCCCACGTAGCTGCGGTATTGCCAAGTTCCTAGCTGTTTAGGGATTGGTTTATTTGAGGAGTTTCCCCATGCTCACCTGAATTTGAATACCTGCGCCGTATTCACTTGCAGCTGGTATTTGACATCTCTGCTAAACATTATGACTGTAATTTCTCGTAGAGGTCTATAAATTGGGTTTCTTCCAAAATATTCTTTTATTTGATGAACCCCTTAGAGTGGATACAAACTGTGAGTTTCTCTAAGCTGTGGTCTATTAAATGTTACACCTAAGCCAAATTATTCATGTGTGCCACCATTAACAGTCTCATTGAGCTAATGAGCTCTTTCTGTTTTCCCCTCCTGTTAAAGATATAATACTGTTCCTACTAGTCCACAAAGGAAAAGAGAATACTCTGCATCGAAATTAATAACTTTAAAAAAAAAAAAGAGGTAAAACAAAGGAACGATATCAACAAGTGAAGTCAACATTTTGAAAAATAAGTCCGTTGTTATCGCATCTGTGACTGTATTCAGATGCTTATGGATGAAAGACCAACCAGTGCAGTATTCTCATCATGAAATCTTTTCTTTCCTGACACCCCACACAAAATTGGTTTTGCTTTTAAGTGTTTTTATGTACTGTAGGGGAAGAAAAAAACACGTTTTTCCCCTTCTACCCTCCTAGGTTCTCTGACTGGGGTCCTGGAAATGAGACTAGCAAAAGATTACTAAAACAACCAGACATTTATTCACATGTGCATTGCCCATGCACATGGGAGTGTGTAGGGATGAGTAACTCAAAGGGGTGGTCAGAACTTGGACATATAGAGCATCTTCATGAAAGAACAAATTTTTAGAGAAGCGACAAGACAAAGGAAAAGACCTTGAGTTTGTAGGGCAGCAAATTGTGGGAAAGTACGTATATGAGGGAAACTAATGGCTGATAAGGGCATGGTAGTAAGGTGTGTTATTACAGATCCATTTTGGCGTCAACTCCCAGACTCTGTTTCTAAGAATGTTCTCTTCCTGGTACAAGGAGGGAGGCCACCTTTACAAATTTATGCCCTACTTTTAGGCAGATGGGAGGAAGGCAGATAATATGTCTTTATCTGCTTCTTCTCGACTGTGTTTAACTCAAAATAATCGTTATGCCAGCAGCACACTTTGAGGTGGCATAATCTGCTACCCTTGAATAGCATACCTTACCTCCGCATAGAACTTGACAGTTTTTAAAAACATTTTCTCAAATCCTCCCTTCATTGATCTAGGGCAAATACTAACATTCCCAGCTTCTCATAGTAATAAACTGAAACTCAGATAAAATATTCAAACTGAGGGGCACCTGGGTGGCTCAGTCGTTAAGCGTCTGCCTTGGGCTCAGGTCATGATCCCAGGGTCCTGGGATCGAGTCCCGCATCGGGCTCCCTGCTCTGCGGGAAGCCTGCTTCTCCCTCTCCCACTCCCCCTGCTTGTGTTCCCTCTCTCGCTGTGTCTTTCTCTGTCAAATAAATAAATAAAATATTTTTTAAAAATATATTCAAATTGGTATTTACTGAGCACCTAATAATTGACAGACACTGTATGAGGGTTTGGAATTTAAGATCAATATAATGTAGTGACTTCACTTTAAAAGCTCATGTCTCATTTATATGTGGAATCTAAAAACTGAGCTCATAGAAACAGAGAACATACTGGTAGTTGCCAGAGGCCGGGGGTTGTGGTGGGGGTGAAATGGGTAAAGGTGGTCAAATTATAAGATAAATAAATCCTGGGGATGTAAGGCACAGCATGGTAACAATCCTGTATTGTATATTAGAAAGTTGCTAAGAGAGTAGATCTTAAAATTTCTCATCACAGGAACAAACTTGTAACTATATGGGCTAATGGATATTGACTAAACTTATGTGTTAATCATTTTCCAGTATATATGTGTGTATCAAATCATCCTGTTGTCTAAACTACCACAGTGTTACATGTCAATTATATCTGAATAAAACTGGGGGGAAAGAAAGCTTGTGGACTAGTAGAGTGAGACAAAGACAAGCATAATTACAAATAAACCGTAACAGGGAGAAAAATGCCTACACAGTGTCACAGTATCAAAGATGCTACCTGGGAGGGAACACTACTTAGAAAAGGTGACATTTAGGGGGCACGTGGGTGGCTCAGTTGGTTGAGCGACTGCCTTCGGCTCAGGTCATGGTCGCAGGGTCCTGGGATCGAGTCCCGCGTCGGGCTCCCCCTGCTCTTTGGGGAGCCTGCTTCTCCCTCTCCCTCTGTTGCTCCCCCTGCTTGTGCGCTCTCTCTCTCTCTCTGTCAAATAAATAAATAAAATATAAAAAAAAAAAAAAAAAAAGAAAAGAAAAGGTGACATTTGGCCTGGGAATTGAAGGATGGTTAGGAGTTCACCACAGTTAGTTGGAGACCTGGGGATAAGAAAGGGGGTGGGGGTGGTTGGGGCTGAGCAGAGGAACAGCATAAGCTGAAGCACTGAGATAGCGAATATAGGTGTGTTTTCCAAAGGCTGAGGTGAGGCCAGAAAAGCTGGCTGGGGTGAGGGTGTAGAGACCTTGTTTTGCCCCACTAAGGAACTTATAATTCATTCTTCAAGAGAAAAGAAGAACATACCTTTTGTTTGTTTGTTTTTTAACATTTTATTTATTTATTTGAGAGAGAGAGAGAAAAAGCACGATAGGGGAGAGGGTCAGAGGGAGAAGCCGACTCCCCGCTGAGCAGGGAGCCCAACGCGCGACTGGGTCCTGGGCATCCATCCCAGGACTCCAGGATCATGACCTGAGCCGAAGGCAGAGGCTTAACAAACTGAGCCACTCAGGGCCCCACTTTTTTTGTTTTTTTTTTTTGAAGAGTGCTCTGGTGAGAAAGTAAGAGAATGGAATATACCAGGGAGGAAACTGTAAGGAAATAGGGAGGCTAGTAATGAGGGGAAAAAATTCGTAACATACCTGCTCATGTCCAGTGTTATGATCTCTAAGTTTAGTAAATATGGTGGGTTGGTCATTCAGTGAACTGACTTTTGATAACTTGAGTTTCAGTGAATTGGCACACTTCCAATAGAGATGAAGAAGGTGAAACAAAAAGAAAATACAGAGAAAGAAGAAATGAGCTGAATTTGAGGGTTTTTATGAGATTGATGGAAATTTCCAACTGACTATTGGAAACACAAGTGTGGAGTTTGGGAGACTGGTTTAAGAGTGGAAAGTTAGGACGAGAGTCCCCTGCTTTGGGTTTCTTGCTTTGTGCTCCCAGTGAGCCCATGAGTTATAGATTTTCCCTTTGGGTGAACTTTGAGCACAGTGTAGTTATTGTGATGTTAATTCAATCAGTGCCAATCCAGAATTTTCCTCACCTAATCCTACCTGTCCTGATCTGCACCCTTTGAGAGTGCAAAACCACGTAATTACCATCATTCAAGGCAATGTTGATGGTTAGATCAAGCAAAAAAAAATTTAATTCATAGCTGTTCTTAAGATTTCACAAGACCATATCTCTGCAACACCATCTTTTTAAAATAATTTTGGAGGCATAACAACTGAAAATCATTTTAAAAGCTGTTTGTGGAAGACATATAAACACATTCAATATAATTTTGAATGGCAGAACTAAGACCAAAGAGAAAAACTGGCAAGGGTAAAATTTTGCCCAGTGATAGAATAGTCTAACAAAGTAGCCAACACAGGCTCCCATGCCAAGCTGAGAGCTCCCCATTTTTATGTTATTCAAGTGAGGCTGCCAGAGATCTGAGGATAGGGGCCTGGAGGGAGGGGAGGGAAGTCTTGCAATGAGTGGATCGTTAAACTAGATGGCATCACCATCTAGTTTTAGGATTCTAAAATTTTCATTTAGAGGATTTGACAAACGCGTGATCAATTTGCATGTTAAGTAAATAGGTTATTTTTTTACAGCTGGCTTTGGCTCCTGTTTAACCACCACAACAAAAATAGCCTCACCCTGTGCTTTTGCGTGTATCTCTACTAAACAGTTCACCATGAGTCAGATTCTGTGCCCCATCTCTACTCTCATGTCATCAGTGCGTTTGCAAACAATGCATGGGTCTTTGGGGCTAATTATCTGCTGTCAGTCAGCTACTTCCTGTATGAGGAGTAAACACCATATATAAGGAAGGGCTATCATTTTAAATAAATGCCATGTCCCCCCCAAGTATTATATTAATATATGAATGTTGCTTCTCCTGGAATTAAAATGTTATATCTAGATCTGAATGGAACCCTTGAAAAGGAAATTTTGGAAGCTGTTTTCATGTTAATTACAGAAACTATAATGGAAAATTTTTTTAAGCGATTCAGGAGGAAGACAGTAAAGAACTTGGTTTTCCATTGAGACAAAAGACTTAGACTATAAACATTTCATCTCTAACTTGATGACAGACACTAAGGGCAGATCCTTTTCTGTTCATATCAGCCCAACGCCGACTGCATGGATGACTTGCCCACCGACTTCGAGGGATCTCTGGGAGGCCCACCCACCAACCAGATCACAGGCGCGAGCGACACGACTGTAAATGAAAGTTCAGTCACTCTGGACCCTGCTGTCCGGACGGTGGGAGCCTTGCAGGTGGTCCTGGATACAGACCCCACCCCGCAGGAAGGAGAAGTCATCTTTACTACTAACAGTAAGTTCTGCTCTGCTTAGAAGCGCCATAGTCCACAGGATTGTCGCCACATAGGAATTAGAAAAAGACACTTTTCCTCAAGAAGAAAACAAGTGAATTGAGTATATAACATTGCCAGTTGTACCCAGCAAGGCCTTTAGAAGCCCAGCGCTTTCCAAAGCCAGCAGGGTAGACAGCAGACCTGGCTGTGCATCTTGCCTGCCCGCACACGGCAGCATGTCATACCCCATGGTACCTGAAGTGGGTAGGGCGCTGGCTCTGGTGTGGTGAAGAGCGAGTGAGAAAAGCAACTGCAGGGGATGCTTAGCAGGACTGGGCTAGGGCACAACCCTGCTCACTCTGTGAGCGTGCCCATGTCTGTCCAAGCTGGCCTGGGCTGCGTGCAGGACGGTGCTCTCCCCTGTTGCTGCAGGCCTCAGATATAAATGGTATTCCTTTAGGTGGGTGTTTTTACAGTCCAACGTATACCCCTGTAAACGGCAGCATATTAAACTATCTTCTGGATTTCTTCCCTATCCTCTGCATATACTCTAACCCCAGCTCTAGTTGATGGTAGTTATAAAAATATTAAATAGCTGTGTTAGCATTCAAGATTGAAGCTAAAACCTAAAGCATTTGCTCTTTAGTCTTATACAGGAGAGAGAAAAGCTTTGGGAGTTCTAAGAAAACCAGCATGCAAATGAACTTTGGTTTAAGGTTTAAAGGGTGGGTGGATATTGAGATGTTAAAATAAGGTGTATTATTTCTCTTGATAGAAGTAACCTATTCACACAGAAAATTTGGAAATGGAGAAAAGCAGATTAAAGCCTTTGGGACTATTTCTTTTTAAATTGGTCTCTTTTTTATATATTTGCGATATTTGTAGAATTTATAAAAATTATTCAGGCTGAAATGTAAAGATATGCTTTTTTCTGATGAAGAAACTAATAGACTTACTGTTGAAAGACTGAAACATGAAGAATAAAAAAGAATGCAAAAATCACTCAGTACCCCACCTGGAAATTATCACTCTTAACATTTTGGTATATTTCCTGATAATCTCTTATGGGATAAGTGAGACATTATCATAGGCGTTGAATGTGGAATATTATAACTGTAGAACTGCCATAGATCCTCAGCAGAAAGTAACTTCAAGGGGCGCCTGGGTGGCTCAGTCGTTAAGTGTCTGCCTTCGGCTCAGGTCATGTTCCCAGGGTCCTGGGATCGAGCCCTGCATCGGGCTCCCTGCTCAGCAGGAAGCCTGCTTCTCCCTCTCCCACTCCCCCTGCTTGTGTTCCCTCTCTCGCTGTGTGTGTCTCTCTCTCTGCCAAATAAATAAAATCTTAAAAAAAAAAAGTAACTTCAAGAGGAACTTGGTAGCAAATATCTGCCCCCACACCGTTTATTAGTTTTGGGTGGGTAAGAATTTTGACTTTGAAAACTTGACTTTTAGAGGCATTGATGACCTCAACATTGAAACAGTGACCTTTAAACACTCCAAGTCCTTAAAGATGAATTCTGATCCCTTTGTTTTGAAGGCCTAGGGTGGTGCTGTCCAGTATTAATATACTGTAAGTCACATATGTCATTTGAAATTTTCTGTAGTCACAGTAAAAAACATAGGTTAAGTTCATTTTAATGATCGATTTTATTTAACCCAATATACTCAAAATATTTTGCATTCTTTCTTTTGTATTAACGCCTCAAAATCTGGTGTGTGTTTTACATTTACAGCACATGTCAGTTTGAACTAGCCGCACTGCAGGACCTGAGGAGCTGCATGTGGCTAGTGGCCCCCATACCAAAGGGCATAGACCTAGAATCCTAGTCATTTTGGGGATAGAAGAACCTTAAAAGTAATTTCATCTATACCCTGATAAACTTCTAATTTTTGGCATGAGACAGTCGTGACCCAGAAAAGTGGCTGATGCAGATCAGACGATAAGTCCCCTTTTCAGAGTCCAAGGCTGTCCCGTAATTTTTCCATTTATTGACATCTTTGCTTCCCATCGGACATTTCACTGCTCATTGTCTCAGTGAAGTATATTGGGAGGCCTGATAAACTTCTGTTCGAAAACACTGAAGGCACAGCTTTTCTCAAGCCCGTAAGAAGAACCCAATCAAAAATGGATCATTTTCCTTGTCATAAAATATTATTTCATTTTCAAGAGAAAATATGTCCCCTGTGAGAGTCCATATTCTTGAAAGTGGATACGTACTTCACACATCTCCATAAAGGCCAGATGCCAAATGGAAAGGCATCACTTGTGGGCTAAAATACATCCAAAAATGAAATATGGGATCATGGTCTGCACCCATATACTTCGTAATCTCAAAACTGTTTTTGCCTAAAATAGGGTATTTAGGCCATGGCAGGCATTCAGTAGATGTGTCCAATCTAATCTTGAAGCAGGGTGCTCCTGATCAACAGAAGGAAAAATGCCAGGTCATTATAGAGGAAGATAGTGGGAAATTTGAGGAAATAAGAGAGGTCTGAGGCCACCTCTGTAATCGGAAGATGGGGATGGTATACAGGAATATGGCTAGAGAGATCAGTCTCTTAGTACAGAAACTGAGTTTATTCTTAAACTGTTGTTCCTAGCCCATTTATTTCTGATTAGTTTTATTTATTGGGATCTAACAGAATATTCCAAACCCAGTCATTCTCATTAGGTATTAATCGTTTATATCCCTAACCAAATGGCTATAGATTCCTTAAGGAGAAAATCCTTTGCTGTATGTAGGTTTGTAAATTGCCTAGTGCCCTAACTCAAATAACTAATCCACAAATGAACAAACACAGATGTGTGAATAAATGGGTGAAAAGATTCAAATTCTCATCAATGCCATTAGAACCAGCTCAAATGCTGTCTAAAAATAACGTGGATGGAAAGTTAAGTGTAGCTGGCATACAATATTGCTGCAAATCACAAACAAATAACCCAGTAGAGGTTGGACCTAACTTTTCTTCGTTATCCTTTCCCACCTCACATCTCTAGAGACCCAGGGAATTACTAGATAATGAGGAAATAACCATAGCTATCAAATACATCACACCACTTGTGCACCGGCCCCCTTTTTAAGCCCTATGAGGGAAATACTATTTTTATTGTCATTTTACTGATGCAGAAATGGAGACACAGAGAGATTAAAGTAACTGGCTTCAGAGCCCCACGCTTAGCTACGCTATGCTCCGAGGATGAACAAGGGGAGAAAATAAACACAGTAGCTTGCTCCCTTCTTTCATTTATTTATTCCTTTTCCCCATTTTTTCTAAATCTCAGAAAGATAAAAAATGTGTGTCGTCCCTCCTTGCATGCTCATCCCTACCTCTGCTCCTCCTGTCTGGCAAATGCTGTTGGTGTGTGGTCGATCAGATGCATGTAGAAGTCATTTCAGCACTCAAGGGGGGAGTGTAGAACAGATTGCCTTTAGCGTGAAGATGGAAAAATCTGGCATTAAAGGATCATCTCCAGTTCTCGGGAAAGGGAAAAAAAGAAAAGCGTTTATATAGCAAAGGAAATCCAAACTTGTTGCAAGTCTGACATTTGGGAGGAAGACGTGCTCATATGCATTATCTTGACTGTTTCTGATATTCTGCCTTTGACAACCTCACATGGCAGTCCCAAATCACACACTGTTTCTCCTGCACCTTGGTGCAAGGGGTCGTGTGCCTGAACGCGCAGCCGTCCCTCACCAATCTTTGCCTGCGGCCATGCCTAATTGCACCCCAAACAGACATCGCCTTCTGACTCCCCAGGCCCAGGCTGCAAGTTTTTGGATTTGCTTCAGCCAGGAAAAAAGTTCCGGAGGATCAAAGAAAAACACAGCTAAACAAACAGTTCTGTGTGTTGGCAGACTCCAGACAGGAGCTAGAAAAAGACACAAAAGGAGAAGACTCCATTACTCCTCCGCGGAAACATTTAGTGCCACTCCACATCCACTCAGGAGGGTCTGAAACCTTCCCTTTGTTTTTCGAGGAAGCTGCCCATTTACTTTATGAAGTCACTTCACTACACAGCTGTCTGGCACTGTCTCTCAGTTATACCCACTTGCCACTCCTTCTACCTCCGACTAGAAAAAGCCAGCATTCAGCCCACGGGGTGGAGAGTGGAGGGTGGGAGGAGTGGAGGGAGCCAGGAGCTAGAAAGAGACATGGAAATGGGTCAAATCAAGACACCTCCAAGCTGCCCCTGTACCTTCTTGAGCACATGCCAGAATGTGTGTGGCTGGGAGACCTGGTCTTCAGATTTCACAGAAGTTAAGCGGTACGCATGAATTATTATATACTCGGCCATTTGAAATGAAATGTGGTATGGGATTCCTCTGGGAGACTTCCTTCGCTAACTTTCTATCAACTTTCATCCTTGGGGGAAGCATAGTGCATCCAGTGTGTTCAGCAAATATGATGTGTGATGTGTTTAAAATGCACCTTTATTTTTGCCTCAGTGCCACGTTAAATGTACTGAGTGGGTATAATATTCTCCTCCCCTGGGTGAAAATTCCAGCAGGCCTAGGAATTTTCTGCTCACTCCTAGGTAACTGACTGTCCTGGAAGTCCCTTCAGGTCCCAAACACAGATTTTTTGCGGGGCCCTTTTCCTTGTAATTCCCATGCCTCAAGACAGGTGGATCTCTCGCTTACTTGTAGGGCCTCCTGCCGCCCCAGTGCATGCACACATTCCCAGCTGCTGTCTGCTAAAGTGCCCTTACCCTCTAGGCCCTTTTGGATAGGGCTCAAGCTGAGCCCAGGCCAGCTCTGGACCCCCACACATCACCTGCCCCAACACTCCCCTACCGACCAGCAGCTGTGTCTGACCTCTGACCTCACAGAGGCCATCTGCCTCCTCTCTCTACCCTCCGGGCAGGAAAGAGACCTGCGTCCACATTCTGCTCTAGCCTTTCAAAGGCTGAAGTCAGCTCTCTCTGAGTCCCACCTACAAGAACATAGTTCAGAATCCCCTCCAGGGTGCCCTGATAGTAACCCCTCACTGGGTTTGGGTGTGGGAGGTAGTCCTCCCCCCACCCCTTTTGCTAGAGGGGTAAGATTTAGCAGCACCGTAGTCTCTCCTCAGACAATCTCTTTACCAGTTTCTCTACCTTCCTCTCCTTCTCTCTCTTCTTTATTGTCTCAAAATGGGTGACGCAGTCAAGAATCATAGAACAGGTTTCCCTTCATGTCCATTATACATCCAGCAGTGGGATGCGGAGCAGAGCGCTGGGTAGAGGTGGGAGAGGCTGTCCACACCTCTTCAGCAGAAACAGTCAGGAAGGGTCCCATGAGAGACCAAAAGAATTAGTTTCTGAACATCCTGATGATCTTTACTGGAGGGACCATATTCTTAGCTCAGAGGGCAACTAAACTATGGTCTCTTTGGAAAGAACCTAGAGATAGGTCAGCCTTTTTGGAAAAAAAACAAAAAACAAAAAACATGCTCATACTCTTCAAAATGCATTCATGAGACAAAAATAATTGCTAAGACACAGCTGAAACTGCAGCCCAGGAAAAAACGCCATTTATAGAAAAAAAAGCCGCCAACAGCTCCCCCTGCAATCCCCAGGAGCTCTCCAGAGACACATTCTCCATCCTAATTATGGGAAAAACTTCCAAAAAGTTCATTCAGAGACTCGTGTATAGTCTCTGGCATGATTCGCTTTCTCTGATTTGAGGGACTCAGTATAAGCTTCTGTGAGGATTCTTCATTCCTAAAGACAGATTCTCTTAAAATTAGGCCAGAGGTGACATTCACTCATTTTTTTTTAAGTTCTTTGTTTGCTATTTAAGGAGCAATTGGTGAAGCACTCAGGACATCTATGTTCAGAAGTTTTAAATGCCCGTAGCCTTGCTCTGACCACAGCCTAAGCGTGAAAACAAGACAGACTGTACATTGAGGATTTTCCAGGGAACCCAGTTTTGAACCTCTGAGTCGAGACAACTGAGAGAAAAAAGGGAGGGTTGGCATGAGCATCACATTTCTGTGTCAAATGTGCAACTATGCTCTGCTATATTTGCAAAGCAGCAATTTCCAGGTTTTATGTGACTACAAAATATACTGGTGCGTCCAGAAATAAACACATCTAAGTGAAGTATTCCATTGTTTATGAGAGACAACAAGAGTGAGTAGCCACGTCTGCTTTTGTGACCTGCATCAAAGCCTGAAACGGCAAAGTAGCTACCCTTGACTCTGGGTAAATATGCTGGCTGGAACCAGCAATGAAAATGATCTCCCTTGGTGCCCATAAGATTCCCATTAGCCCCGGAAAGATGATGGCTTTGATTTATGGGACTATTCCACTGTGGCAGGCAGCAGAATCAGCCAACCATTTAGGAGTTTAGACCCCACTGTCATCACTCCGTCAGGAAATAGTTAAGCCCCAGGTGGACTACTTCTGTACAGAATAAAGCATCTGCAGATTGTGATACTGCTCCCCACAGTCATCGCCATGTCTCATCACATGCCAGGCTCCTGGAGCAACATCACCCCCTTGATTCTGAGCCATCCAGCTCACCAGCTCAGTGAGAGCTTCGGCAGAGAGACAGTTGTTCTGAAGAGGAAAGATCTTTGTGATAAGCACATGCCTTGATCATCAAGTGACCCACATGGCCACTGTCCAATCCACAAACCAGATTTTCCACGATAACATTTCTCCTTGGGGTGCCTGGGTGGCTCAGTCAGTTGAGCGTCTGCCTTCGGCTCAGGTCATGATCCCAGCGTCCTGGGATCGAGTCCCACATCGGGCTCCCCGCTCAGCGGGAAGCCTGCTTCTCCCTCTCTCACTCCCCCTGCTTGTGCTCACTCTCTTGCTGTCTCTCTCTGTCAAATAAATAAATAAAATCTTAAAAAAAAAAAAAAATCCGGGCGCCTGGGTGGCTCAGTTGGTTAAGCGACTGCCTTCGGCTCAGGTCATGATCCTGGAGTCCCGGGATCGAGTCCCGCATCGGGCTCCCTGCTCAGTGGGGGCCTGCTTCTCCCTCTCCCTCTGCTGCTCCCCCTGCTCATTCTCTCTCTCACTCCCTCTCTCTCAAATAAATAAAATCTTTTTAAAAACTGTTTAAAAAAAAATTTCTCCATGATTAAAAACGTTTGCCAATCCAAGAAAGCCCACTCGGAACCAGGCTGCCAGGGTTTTCCTGTCATGTACATCTGGTGCCTCTGACAGGAAGTACCGAGGACCTGTAGATTTACAAACGGCCTGCGAGAGAATTAATCCATTTAGACCACAGATATATCGCCCCTTGGAGCACTCAGCCTGGGCATGACACACACCATCCACGCGGGAGAAACCTGTCTTCCTGAAACAAAGTAACTCAGCCAGCAGAGCAAATCCATCCATTTCTGGGAGGTTGTCTCAGACGTTCTAAGTTACTCGTTGAGAGCACCATCTCCAGTTTGATGAATTTCCCCCAGGGCTGTCTGGCTCTGGGTAAGTGTCACAGCTCAGCAGCTGTTCCAAGAGTGGCCTAGGGAAAGGGCTGTTGAGCAGACCTGCACTTCGCCAGACATTGTCACACTGGACATGGATCTCAGCGGGAGGAGGCAGCTGATGGCAGGAAACACAACCGACAGGTCAGCACTTTTTCAACATTTGAGTAGCTCGGAGGGCAAATAGGATAACATTTCTCTTTGCATTTCAATTCTAAAGCGTATCATGAGGAAATTCCATTATTCAAAGATTAAGAAAGCAGGAACAGCTGAATGCCTTCTGAGTGACATAAGAATTAGCTCTGAAAATTCAGAGTCTCAGGGTACTAAAAGTCAAAATATTTCAGAAATGAAATTCAGTGGTACAGGAAAAAGAAAATATGCAGCTACCAGGACATTACTGGAGCTACTTGAGGTAAGATGATATAAGGGAAATACCACTAGCTTAAGCCAGGAAATTTGGGCCTTAGTCTTGATTTGGCCTCCAATTAGCTATGTGACCTTGGGCAAGTTTTACACATTGCCTTTTCATTTCCTTGCACTTTCATTTCCTCACTTGTCAAATAAGGCACTTATACTAGCAGGTGATTTTTTTTTTTTAAGATTTATTTATTTTAGGATGCCTGGGTGGCTCAGTCAGTTAAGTGTCTGCCTTCAGCTCAGGTCATGATCCCAGGGTCCTGGGATCGAGTCCTGAATCTTGGTCCCTGCTCAGCGGGGAGTCTGCTTTTCCCTCTACCCCTCCCCCCTGCTCGTGATCTCTCTCTCTCTCTCTCAAATAAATAAAATCTTTTAAAAAAGATTTATTTATTGAAGAGAGAGTGTGTGTGTGAGTAGGGGGAGGGGCAGACAGAATCCTCAAGCAGACACCCCGAAGCTGGACATGGGGCTCCGTCCTATGACCCATGAGATCACAACCTGAGCCAAATCAAAAGTTGAATGCTTAACTGACTAAGCCACCCAGGCACCCCTAGCAGATGATTTCTAAAATCATTTCCAGTTCCATAACTCTATGATTAAAGTTAGACTCCCTCCTGGCACCCGTCCAAGTCCCACTGGAAAAGGCTCAATCAAGATCTTGCATTCTCACTTACCAGCTCTTCTTGCTACCCATCCCCCTCTAGTGCCACTAAGCCAACTAGCAAGGAACTGTGCCCCCAGCTCTCTCCCCACTGCCACATTCTCTGAGACTGTAGGAGGTCTTAGGAGATGCCGCATCTGCCCATCTTCGAGTCAGATGAGTAGTTGGAAAGACGATTGGGTGCAGATGGCTGGAACACTGCCGGAGCCCCGGTTCCCCTAGGAACCCACCACACAGTGCACCCTGGACCCAGAAGGTGACAACTGTCTGCTCACAGAAGTTCTTAAGCACTACTCACCTGGCTCTTACAGAGCCTTTAGTGGTGATGTTTAAAATGGTAGTTACGGTGGCACATCACATAGACCAAAATATTATGTGGAGCAACTCTCCATTCTGCTTTAATATTGCTGTTAGGCAATGGGAAACAGTACTTCAAAAAAAGCACTGCATTTCTTCAATAGATAGGGGTGTTGGTGTGAAGTCTGTGTTTAGGTATTGATATGTATATGAATACACAGTTTGGTGTTTAGTTCCAACCACTATACATAAGATTTTTGTGTATTTATAATGCTTTTTATTTTTACAGCAGATACCACATATATCCTCATTTTCTCTTCTCAGGGAAGTAGTTTAAAACAAAAAAAAAGCCCTGTGACATCTTTTGGAAGTGGTATTATTTCCATTTAACAAATGAGGGTGCTGAGGCAGAAGTATCACATTCAGAGCTGTTGGTCCCAAATTGAGGAAGAAAATCTCTCTCAGTGGACCCCCATTCCCGGGCAGGCTACACAGTGTGACTCCATTCACGTGTCCCTCATGTAATTTTAACAGAAATAACTGATAATCACCTAAGAATAGCTCCAGTTCACCTAAATATTTTAGAACTAGACTCTGTTTTACTTGTCACTAAAATATTTAAGCACCAGATTTTTTTTTTAAAGATTTTATTTATTTATCTGAGACAGAGAGAATGAGAGAGACAGAGAGCACATGAGAGGGGATAGGGTCAGAGGACGAAGCAGACTCCCTGCCGAGCAGGGAGCCCGATGCGGGACTCGATCCAGGGACTCCAGGATCATGACCTGAGCCAAAGGCAGTCGCTTAACCAACTGAGCCACCCAGGCGCCCTAAGCACCAGATGTTTTATTAAGATTTAGTTTAATTGGTTAACAAGTTGAATGCTAAAAATTAGATTTTCCTCTCTATTAGAAATTATGAGGCAGAAACGTGTTTTGTAAAGAAGACTTAATTTAATAATTAATGTTAATCCGTTATTAAAGCAGTAGGAGTAAGAAATCTATATATCCTCTTTCAAGGAGTGGAGGCTTGCTCTCTCCTGGCAGAAAGGAATTCTTTTAATCCAGCAATTGGCCATTCTTCCTAAGGTCTCAAAGCATAATTCACCCACAATATCTTATTCTGTCTTCATAATGTTCTTGGGCAGCAGAAGGAAGCAGTCATATCTATCCCAAAAGGAAAAACTGAAACAGGTGCTAAATTGAGTTCCTTCCCTGGCCAAATTGTCTTTCCAGTACTGGACCACAGAGTTACACTGGTTCCCTGCAGAGAAATGCCAGGAAAGCTCACTTGTTCCAGACTAATAATAGTACATAGTTAAAAATCTCGTTAAAGCATGCCCATAGGAAGTGGTTGAAACTCGAGGGCATCAAGACTGGTCTTCTTGGTGAAGGAACCATCTAGAATCAACTTGAGGTTTCTGCCTACACATGAAAGATTGAACCCACGGGTTTATCTCTGCTACCTAACAAAGTCCCACAAAAGGGTTCATAAAAGATAAAAACCTAAATTGACACTAAGAACAGAGAAAAGATTACAATAGATAATAGGCCAACAAATTTGGGTGACAGATGAGTGGAAATTCACTTAGCAAAGTGGAGAAAGATGAAGTCTAATAAGTGCCTCCTAAGGAAGATGCTGATAAGAAACAAGCAGTTTAGCACTCAGAACCCTGGGGAGCCTCGAGATGTAGGGCACCAGATGCCCAGGAAGGCCAGGGTAAGGGGTGGTGCTCAAAAGATCTGGTAATAGGGCGCCTGGGTGGCTCAGTTGGTTAAGTGACTGCCTTCGGCTCAGGTCATGATCCTGGAGTCCCGGGATCGAGTCCCGCATCGGGCTCCCTGCTCGGCGGGGAGTCTGCTTCTCCCTCTGACCCTCCCCCCTCTCATGTACTCGCTCTCTCTCATTCTCTCTCTCTCAAATAAATAAAATCTTTAAAAAAAAAAAAAAAGATCTGGTAATAGACCATGTAAAGAACATTTAGGACCCCCAGATCCCCTTCTCCATCCTGAGCCACCTGCTGGTGTTCTTAGGCCCATAACAAGGTCCCTTCTCAGTTGCAAGCCCCACCCATGCACGTTTAATCAGAGTGCCTCCTTGGTAAATAGGAGTGGAGAGCAAGGTTGGCTAGACAGTTATGAGAAGGCACTAAATCTAAGAAAGAGAGACCACAACAAATAAAAACAAAGAGAATTCCATAAGCTATAATTTGTGTCCTTACAGAGGAGCTAATCTTGCAGGAGATGCTGTTGAAACAGATACTGTGAGAAATAGGAATTTTCAGAGAATGAGAAGAACGCTAAGATATTAAAAAATACAGCAGAGCGACAGTTCCCAGACAATGATGAAAAGATAAAATGCTTTTTGTCTTGTCAAACTATGTTCTGGGCATGAAAAAAAAAAATTGATTTAAAAGTTTAAAAGGATAAACAAAAGGGTCATTTGACATACCATTGAAGACTGAATTCACTAATTCCACATACATTTTGTATCAGCATCCCCCCTGCCCAAAATGTGTTTTTTACTACAGGGAAAACTATGGCCTTTGCATGGCATACTTTGCTTTAGCAAATGTACACGGTGCAAAACTTTTAAGACTGTTTTCTTTTTTGCATGCTACATTTTGTTATATTTGTAATATATGAGTGTATAGGTTTATTAGATAAATTAGTGACCACAGTTTTTACAATGAAATTACTTCCTAGTGCTCAAGCCAATAAGTTGGGATTACCTGTGTTCTTTCCACTCTATTCCCCTCTGTTGTGAAACAGTCACCGGATGTTCAGTCTGCCTTTTAAACATCTGCCCATGGGCCGTTTCCCTCGGCCACTACCGTAACTTAAGACCTTATCTTCTCTTACCTCCGTTTTCTCTGTGGCTGCCACTGCACTCTCTGTCTCTAGCCTCGACCCCCCACCCCCACCCAGTGTGTCCACACCCTGCTTCCTGGAGAACCATCTACAGAATTCTGATCTTGTCACTGTTTTGCTCAAAACATTTTTATCACCTACGGGTTAAAATCTCCAGCTGGCTAATCTAAACAGATCAGGAAGCATTTGGCAGCAGCGTATCTCTTTCTGTTTTTTAACCACCCCTCCCACCTGGTACTTGACACAGAGCATTTCCAAGCCGCTTGTGGTTCCGGGCACACTGCCCCCAACGCTTCTCCTTCACCTGCCAAGTCGTGGGTATCCTTCAGGAACACCTCATCTGCTGTACTCGCTGAGATGCCTTCTCTGCTACTCCAAGCAGAATAGAATCTGGTGCTCCTTTTAGAATTCTTTTCTTCCAAGCAATTCTCTCTGTTACAATTTCTTAAGAAAGCATCTGTCACCCCACTGAATTTATCGGACCGTAAAAGGTACAGACTGTGGCTTTTCGCCTTCATGTCCCAAAATCCAGCACAGTTTTGGGCATAAAGTTAGACTCAATAAGCATTCATTGAATGAACGAATGAATATGCTAAAGAATTTTAAAGAACTCAACACAAGCAATAGTTAGAAGAAGAGGCTGCGTTGTGATATGCTTTTGCATTTTGTCTGCTAACGAAAAGAGAATATATATATATTCTTCCAAGGATCCTCAAGCTGGACCCAGGCACCAGCGGCCGAGCCTCCCTATAGCCAGTTCCTCTGGGATGACTCTGTGACCCTACCCCCATGTGACAGGGGCACAAATGCTACACTCGTCCCCCACCACAAGGAAGGAGGGAGACTAATGCCTCATGGAAATGGATGGATGATTTATTATTTATCATTATTGATATTGGACTACACAGCAGAGATGGGGGGTTGGAGGCGGCAGCGGAACCAAAGCGGCAGAAACAAGGGCGGAGTGGGGGGAGTGGAGAAAGGCTCTCCCACCTCACGGCACAGCACTTTCTGCAGCGGCCCTGGAAATGACACAGACCAAGGGCCCCGATGCCAGTACAGCTTAAAGGAAGCTCTTCCCTTTTGGCATGATACCATTGGCACTACTCTTACTATTTTACATTCGTGTGCGATGAGTGAAGATAACCCTACCGAGAGAGAGAATCCAGGCTTGGGGGGGAAACCAGATGACTTTGGCATCAGGCGTATCTGGGCTCAGATCCTGGCTGCCCACTGAGCTGGTAGCTTGTGGCCAACTCAGTTTCACATCCCTGGGCCTTAATTTGCTTTAAAATTGTTCCAGTAAAGTCCACCTCACCACCCCTTGTGAGGACGAAATGAATCGATGTATATGCAGCTGCCGGTTCGGCGCCTGGCATGTTGCCTCTCCCTACCCGTCCCCGACAGACACATCGCAGGTCCCTGTTAGTGCAACTGGAATGTCCTCATATTATAAAAATACCTACAGAGCACCTTTCTCGAATAGACTCCAAGGCCCTATAGCTGGAGGTTGTATCCTGAACCATTCGCCCACGGAGAGGAAAATGGACATTACCTTGCTCTTCTTCAATTCCCAGAATTACTTTACGTCCTGAGCCAGAACTGCACGCTCTTTTTCGCTAATTGATCATCTGAGTACTCCTGAGTTACAGACTGCAAGCTTTATGACCATGATCTCATATAAAATAATGATTGTCCTTCTAACACCATTTGTAGAGAAACCGCTCAGGTTATCAGGATCATCACGAGGCAGCCCATCAATCAATCAACAACCCATTAGTGTCAGTTCCTAGAAAGTCATAATTAGGTCTTTCTGCACACAGCTCTGTATGGTACTCAGCAGACTGCAGCCCTACAAATAACCTTAGAGAGTGTTTTGAGCAGACAGCCCTGCAGATGAATGATCTGTGGATAAACTAGTAATCTCAGATTTGCTCAGTCTGGGAAACAGCTTAGAACAAAAATTTCGGAAGTACCCATTATAGAAACCTCTGAGTTTTCGGCAAATGGGTGCCACGCCCCCATATAGAAAATCCACTAGGAGACCTTGAGGGTACAGAAATATCTAACTCACTGGTTTTTTTCTGGGGTGGTCCTCACCGTGCTTCCCCCCTTTGGGGGTAACTTACAGGGAAACTTCTAGAGAGAAGAAAATGCATGGTAGCTAAGTGAGTTAGCCAAACTCTCCTCCCCAGCTGTGATGTGATCAGTTAGGTCACATTCTACTGGTCTGGGTAAGTCAGTATGCCAGGACGGTGGGAAGACTCTCCATCCTGCTCACTCCAGAGGCTTCCCAGAGAGCACACGCCAGGGTGGGGATCAAGCGAGGTTTCCTGCACACAGGCGTATGCACGCATGCACTCACACACCACCACCGCCAATCCCCGGGGCCTTGGCTCATCATCCAAAACCGCTAGGAAGTAGATTTCTAGGGATCCCCAGGAATTATTGTGGGCAGAGGTAGCAAACTGTTGTCACGTGTGACTCCTCTTGCCAGCAGATGAGTTGAGCTTGGGCCTGAGGATGCTTCTGACGATGCTTTAGTTAGTAGCTGGCATTTAAATGCGGCCAGGATTTACATACAAATCTGCATTTGCAACTTGAAAGCCTTGGAAGCAGCAGTGATCCTGGGCCTCGTTCCTTTTATGGTGCTAACTGGCTAGACCCGAGTCCTGACAGCCCCTCAGTGCAAAGCGTGTCCTCTCCAGCTCACCCCAGCTTTGTCATCGCCAATTTAGGGACAGTTTCGGGGCAAACAGGGATCCCCTCATCGGCACTGATGTCTAAGGGACAATCACAGTTTGGAATTGTCCTATTAGGTCCCATTAAAATAACAGCACTGGTAAAATCATGCAGTACGACTGTGTGTGTGCCCATCAGGCAGCCGCGGACACAGCTAATACTCTCACTGGTTTAACTACTGTTCCCAGCAGGGAGAGACCATTAGTGGACTTATAAAGTTTATTCAAAAAAAAAGTTTGTCAAGCATCATTTATATAAATAAAGACTTATGCCTTAATCAGAGCTGTCAGCACGAGAGAGTGTTGGCTGCACTTACGCTCCTGCTGTGCAACAGGGATAATGGAATGAATTTTTTAAGGAAACGTAACACCATAATAATACTGCAACTGTTGTTTACATAAGGAGCTCATTAGAAAATTGGATTTGGAAAGCCAAGTTTAATATCCGCTTCGTATCCTACGCAGAGTGTGCACACGCGTGCCCGGACGGATGCCAGGAACACACACGTGTACACACGCATGTACGCATCTTACGTTCATATGCACCTGTCTGCACACATATATGTGCGTGACTCAGTACCCTCAACCCTGTGTCACCGTAGTTCACTGCGTCTCAACAGGAATCAGTGAAGTTTCTGGTCATGACTCTCAATTTATGACTCCTGAACGTGAAACTGTGGTTCCACTTTCGCTTGTCAGAGAGGGAACAGTATCCCAAACAAATTTATGTATCAGTTTCTTTAATGGACCTTTATGCTCTCTAATGTCTGGAAAAAGGAAATGGACCCCTATAAGTAAGGCAGTCCTTAGTTTTAGATAGTGTACTCCTAGCCCCTGTGCCCTACAAGACAAGGACACACTTACCGCCAAGTTACAGCTGTGTGGGCCTATGTCCCCTCTGAGTGCAAGTGTCATCGTCAGAAGGGGAGGCATCGGGGAACATGACCAAGTGGTCAGGGTGCTGGGAAGTGAAGGCTGGGTCTTTACTAGACAGACAGCTGCGAGGTTTTCAAGTTCTGTGTCCCTGATTTGTACCCCTGTAAATAAGGTACGCTCTAGGTAGTAGAGCTAAGTCAAGGTCCAGCCTTGGGCAAATTGCTCAACATCTCTGTGGCTCCATTCCCTCATCTGTAAAACAGAAGTAGTAAGAACACCCGCCTCATGGGATTAAATGTAATCAAAACTCCTTGGAAGAGGGTCTGGTCCATAAAAGCACTAAAAAATGTTCTTTCTTGGGGCGCCTGGGTGGCTCAGTCGTTGAGCATCTGCCTTCGGCTCAGGTCATGGTCCCAGGGTCCTGGGATCGATCCCTGCATCGAGCTCCCTGCTCCACGGGAAGCCTGCTTCTCCCTCTCCCTCTCCCCCTGCTTGTGTTCCCTCTCTCACTGTGTCTCTCTCTGTCAAATAAATAAATAAAATCTTAAAAAAAAAAATGTTCTTTCTTATTGTCTAAAGTAGAAGAGAGAGAGGGAACGCAGGTATTAGAAGCATTTACCATGGGGGCGCCTGGGTGGCTCAGTCAGTTGGGCTTCTGCCTTTGGCTCGGGTCATGATCCCAGGGTCCTGGGATCGAGACCCGCATCAGGCTCCCTGCTCCGCGGGAGGCCTGCTTCTCCCTCTCCCACTTCCCCTGCTTGTGTTCCCTCTCTTGCTGTCTCTCTCTCTGTCAAATAAATAAAAATCTTAAAAAAAAAAAAAAAGAAGAAGAAGCATTTGCCATGTGCCAAGGGCCTTGCAGAGAAATTTTAGGGTATTTTGTTTAAACTTCACAATTATTATCACTCTTGTACATGTAAGAAGCTGACGTGAGAGTGGTGCAGGAACCTCATCAGAAGTCACACCTTGAATAAATGGCAGGCTGGGCTGAGTGCTCTCTTACTCTCCCCAAAGGGGAGACACTGGAGTTGCTCAGCTGTGGTCTGTACATCCACCTGGGCTGTAATTGCAAAGAGACTCCTGGTCCCACCCCAGACCTACCAAATCACAATATTCAAAGCTGGGCTTAGAACTGTCATTCTTTTTTTATTATTATTATTGGAGTATAGTTGGCAAATAATGTCACATTCGTTTCCGGTGTACAGCATCATGATTTGACAAGTTTGTACATTATGCTGTGCTCACCGCAAGTGGAGCTGCCGTCTGTCACCATATAAGCTATTACAGTATCGTTGACTGTAGTCCTTATGCTGTGCCTTTTACTCCCGTGACTTACTCATTCCATAACTGGAAGCCTTACCTCCCCCTCCCCTTCACCCATTTTGCCCATCCCCCCACTCACCTCCCCCCACCCCCGCGCCAAACCATCAGTCTGTTCTCTGTATTTATAGGTCCCATTCTGCTTTTTGTTTTATGCATTTGGTTTTGTATTTCTCAGCCTGACTTTCACAGCCTGACTTATTTCACTTAGCATAATACCCTCAAGGTCCATCTATGTTGTCACAAATGGCACGATCTCATCCCTTTTATGGCTGCATAATACTCCACTGTGTGTGTGTGTGTGTGTGTGTATTCACCACATCTTTCTTACCCATTTGTCTATCGGTGGATACTTAGGTTGCTTCCATATCTTGACTATTGTAAATAATGTTACCAGAACCAGATGGGTGCATGTATCTTTTCAAATTAGTGTTTTCATTTTCTTTGGGCACATACCCAGTAGTGGAATTATTATCAGGCTTCTTGGGTGATTCTTTCTAAAACCAGAGTCTGAAGACTAGTGCTGCTATCCCAGGATGCCTGCCCAGGGAGAACAGACCTGGGGCAACTCGCACATCCTGTGTTGTCTTACCCCTACAATCCGTTTACATTTCGTCTCTATCTACCCTGATATTAATTTTATTCAGGGGCACTAGAGTTGGAACATGCTCTTCAACCCAACTAACTTCACCTCTTTCTTATTGACTCAGCCTTGAAAATTTCCCAACTGAACACACTTTGGTGCTATTTTGTGTGATTGGTCCTTGGGCCATAAATTCCCACACTGTCTGTCCATACCCACTGGTCCCTGTGACACTGATCCCAATCCCAAAAGAAAATCAATAGAAAATCTAAGTATATTTTTATTCAATCCTGCCTTGTTTGTGATCTTGATGGGGATTTAATCCTGACAGCCAACATTGCTATATGAGGCAGCGACCACTGCCTTTTAATTATTAAAATAATTATTTCTTTGCTCATTGTTTCTTAGACCTGATATGTGACCAACACACTGCGTTATAGGCATTCACTTACATTTTGAGCGTAAGTAGTAACTCTGGAATCACCTCCTGGTAGAAGGAAGTGCTTTCTGTAGAGAAAGTACTTGCAACAATCCTGAGATACTAAAGAAAGTCCTTGATCCAGTAGAGCAAAAGATGAATTTGGAAAAAAATCACAATTGGTTTTCTCAACTATATAACTTTATTGAGGGAAGAGGTCTTTAGTGTCATAAAATTAACTGCTGAAAAAGGATAAGGCAACAAGGTTACATTTTATAGTTCCTTTGGATTTATGGCCGCTAAGATCTGCAGCATAGCACTAATTAGTAATGGCTAAGCAACATTATTATCTTCTGTCCAAGACACAGTGTATAAAATATGTTTGGGGAGCTTAATGCAGTTGACCCTTGAATAACATGGGTTTGAGTTGCATGGGTCTACTTATATGCAGATATTTTTCAATAAATACAGTACATTACTATAAATGTATTTTCTCTTAAAATTTTTTTAATAACATTTCCTTTCTCTAGCTTTATTGTAAGAATACAGCATAGCATACTTACAACACACAGCATGTATATTAATCAACTGTTTATGTTCTCAGTAAGGCTTCTGGTCAACAGTAGGCTATTTGTAGTGAAGTTTGGAGGCAGCCACAAGTTATACTCAGATTTTCGACTGCGTGGGGGTCAGCGCCCCATCCCTGTATTGTTCAAGGGTCAACTGTACTTGGAAGGAGGTAATAATGGTAGGAACTCTTTCTTTCTAAATTTTTTTACCTTGATGAACATTAACAGTTACGGAACATATGGAACCATGACTTTATTCTCATCATGTATACAGCTAATTTCTTAAAGTCGGATATGTTTTTATCCTCTGAGTCTTACTGTTGGGACTTTGCCTTTACATTGATGCATGTCTGTGCTTATGGTACGCTCATCTTCTATTTCTAGGATTCTTTCGGTGCCTAAATATGCATCCCCCTCTTGTAGAAACTCTATCTCTAAAAATGCAGCTATAGGGCGCCTGGGTGGCTCAGTCGTTAAGCGTCTGCTTTCGGCTCAGGTCATGATCCCAGGGTCCTGGGATCGAGTCCCACATCGGGCTCCCTGCTCGGCAGGAAGCCTGCTTCTCCCTCTCCCACTCCCCCTGCTTGTGTTCCTGCTCTTGCTATCTCTCTCTGTCAAATAAATAAATAAAAATCTTTAAAAAAAAAATAAAACAAAAATGCAGCTATAAAATGGAAAAATATACTCACCTCTGATGCTGGAATTACAAAGTTTTGAGGGAAAAATATTTAGTCTCAGAAATCTCAGCCAGCTTTCATGCTGCCTCTCCTACCCCGTCTCCAGGAGATTTTTCTCTTAGGGGAGTGTAAGAAAAGTGAAGGTGGCCTGGGCCTCAGTCTCCAGTGGGCTAATGAACAGGGTCTGCAAAGGGACAGCTCTCAGGGACCCTTGCTACTTTTTTCTAGGCTTGCAGATCCTGGGGGAGTGAGGGAGTTTGCTCTCTCTGTGAGTTCCCAATATTGAAGACAGTCCCTTGGTATCCATGGAAACTCAGCTCAGCACCAGAGTGGGTTATATGTGATTTGGGGATTTATAGATTTTTTTAACCACCCTGTGCCATTATTTACCATCATTGGCAAAGCATCCCATGTTACAGGAGACTGTGGTAATAGTGTGAGACAGCTGTTTTTCTGTGGCAAAGTCACGTAAATTATTTGCAAGCAGGAAAAGCAGGAAAAAAAAACAAAAACAAAAACATTGAAGACCAAATGGTAAGATCTCTCCAGCAATAGAGCACTTATATGGGACACTGTCTATGTTTGTGTCTACAGACCCTTCAGAAATACAAGTCCAAAATGTTCATTCATTATGTGCTACTGGGGAACATTGGCAAAATGATAAACACAGCATGCAGCAATCAAGGGGGGTTAGGCAGGAGCTCTGTCCTGGACAAATATTTAGGCCAACATGGGGTTAAAAAAATGGGGGGAAGCGGGCAGAGGAACTCGTTGTAGACATCAGTAATCTCTCCAAATAGCAGGAGCATGATCCTTAAAAAAAAAAAAAAAATCAAAATTCAGAATGCACATAGGCCCCATGTTGAAATGACTCTATGTAATGCAAGGATCAAAAAAGATACTAAGTATAAGTGGGGAAAAAGATGTTATAAAGTACTCTGAAAAATATCTAGTCGACCTCACCAGAAGTTAATCTAGAAGTCCTTTTTATCAGTTAAACAAAGCCACTTTGCCAACAATGTCAGTGATTTGGAATAATGTTTATTAATGCGTGTTTTGAACTAGGATGAAATTGCCCCTCCCCTGAAGAAATTTAAATTCTGACAGATATAAAACAGATGTGTACAAAGTAGAAGTTACTTTGCCAAGTGCTATTTTTTTTTTTCTAAATAGGTCTCATTTGCCAGATCCGCTAAAGGCTTTGTCTACATAAGGGATTTATGTAGCTTTCATTAGTTTACAGAGAGAGGGGGAATGATCACTCTCGGGCTGGTACAAGAAATGCTAAGACCTTAACCCCCACATTAAATTCCACAAACTCCCGATGGGCTTGTTCAGGGGATTTGGCCTTTTGAACACATATTCAAGGATATTAGGATGAAATTCTTCTGTTTTCAATTTTCCATCCTTGATATTAGAAAATTGCTGGGTTTTAAGTCATTTTCCTAGTTCTGTGTTTATCATAGATATGCTCACCCCCATGATGGTCCATCTAGAAATGGTACCTTTTGAGTTCTCATCTCTTCATTTTAAGTTTAACAAGCCTCTGGCAGAACAGCTGGCTTAACCACGCCCCCACCCACATCAGCCACAGAATTCCACACAGGCGGCTCTTCTCAGAGAGGTGCTGAGCACAACTCTGAAACCATTAAAAGAGAAACGAGAAACTAGAAAATATTCTTAGAAGATACCTACTAAGGTGAAGGGGATGGGAAGAGCAGGAGTAAGATTCCTGGCCCATAAATTAATGAAACACTGACCTCACTTACCGTGTAGTCTAGATCTGTTTTTCTTAGATTATTCTATGGGCCTGCTTGATGCCCTAATGTAACGTTCTCCATGCAGCATTGAAATTAGAAGAGTAGGAGTCTTGGGGCACCTGGGTGGCTCAGTCGGTTGGGCATAGTCTCAGTGGTTTTTTAAATTTGATCCATAGTTGGGGCGCCTGGGTGGCTCAGATGGTTAAGCATCTGCCTTCGGCTCAGGTCATGATCCCAGGGTCCTGGAATCGAGTCCCGCATCGGGCTCCCTGCTCAGCTGGGAGCCAGCTTCTCCTTCTGCTTCTCTCTCTCTCTCTCTGTCTCTCATGAATAAATAAATAAAATCTTTAAAAAAAAATTTTTGATCCATAGTTGTAATTCTTATCAATGAAAACTTGGGAATATTTATTAGAAAGATGGCCAGGGGGTGCCTTGGTGTCTCAGTTGATTAAGCGTCCAGCTCTTCTTTTTTTAAGATTTTATTTATTTATTTGACAGAGAGAGAGCACAAGCAGGGGGAAGGGCACAGGGAGAAGTAGGCTCCCCTCTGAGCAGGGAGCCCAATGTGGGGCTCGATCCTAGGACCCCAGGACTATGACCTGAGCCAAAGTCACACGCTTAACCGACTGAGCCACCCAGGCACCCCAAGCGCCCAGCTCTTGATCTGAGCTCAGGTCTTGATCTTAGAGCCATGAGTTCAACTCCCAAGCTGGGTTCCACGCTGGGCATGGAGCCTATTTTAAAAAAAAGAAGAAGAAGAAGAAGAAGAGTAGGAGTCTCCCTCCCCAATATTTTAGCCTTTTTAAAACCAACATGATTTATTCAGATCTTCCCATTCCTTTATGTAATGCGTGCAGGTGGCAACCATTATATTTCATTTATTTATATAGCATTGGGGATGGAGGTTTGGCCATGTCTATTTGAAATAAACCCCTGCCCTCTGAGAGCTAACAGTCTGCTCTAGTTAAGAGAAAAATACATGCATGGGTGGAATATTTAAATAATGACATAAGACAGTGCTATTTATCAGGTGTCAGGGATATTGTGGATTACAGGAACTTGGCAGAAAAGGGGTGGAGGCATCATGGTGGGCAGCCCTGCCCTCTGACCTATGGCCACACCCTTCCCAGTGGGAAGGAACCTGCAGGAGTCAAGAAGAAAAATCACTCAAGAGTCCCTACCCCACTTACTAGAGACCAAGTTAGCAGGATGCAAACTGCCATTGTGTAGAAGGCTAGAATTGGCCACATCCTTCTTTTTATTTGGGTTTTTACTAGCAAAACCCATTTTCAAACGCAGTGCAAATGTAGGACAATTCCAAATGTAGTAAAGAGGTAAACTTAAACTGTTTGGTTTTGTGGGGGCTAATGAAAAATGAAAAGTACCCAGTGGAGAGTCTAGTGAAGTACTGGTCGACCTCCCTCCTTCCTATATCATCTTAGGAAGAGGCATTTGATGAAGTTCATTGTAGCTACTAGGTGCTTGTTTTGTTTTGTTTTGTTTTGTTTTGGCTTTCCAGGAAATAAAGATCAGATGAGCAAAGGAAATGAAGATCAGATTAGTAAAGTAAATGAGAGGGTTTAACAAATGGTTTCAGCAAAGAGCCATTACCCTATTAACTAGTCATCTGCCTCTGAATATTGCTGCACTAGATGCTGGGGCGGGGGGAGGATGGGTGTGGAAAGAACAGTCTGGGCTCTCCTTGTGCCAGTTACTGTCATCACCTCCATCATCATCACCATCCTCATGCACCACACTCAGCGCCCCAGGTTCCTCCCACAGTAGACCCCTTAGGACTGCTAACAAAGCACAAAGCACCATAAAAACCACCCAGGCAAGAACAGGAGAGCCGAGTTCAAGTCCTAGCTCAGTCACTTACTGGCATTTCGGGAGAGAGTAACTTAGCCTTTCTGAGATTCAGGCAGCCTGCTTTCAAATGAACTCAAATCTTTGACAGAACATTATAAACGAAAGCAAATAATGAATGATGTTGATGATGATGATGATGACAGAACAATAATGGTTATAATTGTGAAAAAGGGTGTTAGAACGATTCTGGGCCAAATCTACCATTTTCTACCAGGGCTTTTACCCACCCTCACCTTCCATCCTCATTGACCCTTGTCATAATCATGGAATACAGTGATAGATATGGGCAGGTGACCAGCTATTATAATCAATCTTTTTTGGGACCAGCAATTAAAAGTGGTCATTTACACTTCTTCATTTCTTTTATTCTTCTAATGTTTATTTTCTAGAAGCCAAAAGAAATTATAGCACCTCGGAGCTATATAAAACTCCTTAAAATGCCCCTTCCCTGGAGAAGAAAGTGATCATGTATTCTTACTCTGAAAAGGAAAGGAAAAGGAAACTAATATTTATGGAGAACGTGCTAGAAGATACATACAAGGAAAAATTGTTATGATAGAAATTATAAATAATCTAGGGGCACCTGGGGGCACCTGGGTGGCTCAGTCGTTAAGCATCTGCCTTCAGCTCAGGTTATGATCCCGGGGTCCTGAGATCGAGCCCCACATCGGGCTCCCTGCTCAGTGGGAAGCCTGCTTCTCCCTCTCCCACTCCCCCTGCTTGTGTTCCCTCTCTCGCTGTGTCTCTCTCTGTCAAATAAAGAAAATCTTAAAAAAAAAATTATAAATAATCTAAATGTTTTCCATTTTAGAAAGACAAATAAAATATAGCATATTTTTAGATGGACTCTTAAACAGCATTTTTTTTAAAAGGTTTTATTTATTTATTTGACAGAGAGAGAGATCCCAAGTAGGCAGAAATGCAGGCAGAGGGAGAGGGAGAAGCAGGCTTCCCGCAAAGTAAGGAGCCCAATGTGGGACTTGATCCCAGGACCCTGGAATCATGACCTGAGCCAAAGCAGAGGCTTAACCGATTGAGCCACCCAGGCGCCCCTTTAACAGCATTTAAAAAGAATTAAATACAGAATATGATTAAATCTGAGAAACAAGATTAAGAAAAAAAATAAGTTGAAAAATAACATACACAGCAAGCTTTCATTTGTGTAAAAAATTTAATGCTTACACAGAATAGCACTTAATTTGTTCATAGATTTATTTCTTACCTGCACAGATGCATGCGCGGGCACACACACACACACACACACACACACATTTGTATAAAATGTACTGTAAAGACTCATGTCAGGTTGTATTAGTGGTTGCTTTGCTGGGAGTATAAAACTAGAAATGAGGTACAGAGGGAACAAACATGATTTTGTTATTTCTGCTTTTACTGAAATATAACATGATTTACAAAATGAATATTTATTCACAGCCTGGTATAACTCAGACCCTTCTTTCTGTGCTGGGGAATCTTGTGGTGATGCGGTCTCTGAATTCATGGGGATTACATTGTATTGAACAAGACAGAAGAACATAATGAATAGAATAGAATATTAAGATGGGACTATCAAAAATTAAAATAAGGCCAGGTAAGGCATTAGAGAGTGATTAGGAGCTATTAGGTCATACAGACAAGGACAGCTTCTCTGAGGAGGTGACGCTGGACAGACATCTGAAAATCCGTAAGTATCAGTGCTTGGTGATGGAGACATAGCAGCTTAGGTTACTATATCACTCCTGCACTTTTGTAACTTTTTTTTAGTGTCTGTCCCCATCCCCCTTACCCCCACCAAGAAAATCCGCTTCAAGGAACCATGAGATTTTTAAAGAGGTACCAAACCCAGATAAAGCATTTAGGGATTTCAACCTTTTAACCAATGATTAGTGGTAAGGGATAGTGAATCTAGAAAAATATCCCATAAAGTAATGATTTAATTCTGTATCTGGAAAACACCAAAATGCAAATCATTTTTTTAAATACTCACTTCAAAGTTCAACAAAATCTTCCTGCCTGGTGGGGATTCAAGAAAAATAGCAGTGATTCTCCAGGGCAAAGTGATGGGGGAGGAGGGGGGTTGAAGGTATCAAAACTTTCATGGGGAGGGATAAGATTTGTATGTTTATCAAAAGGGAGGATGGCTTTCTTCTTTTAAGTTTGAGAATGTGCTTGTAAAAGGGAAATAAACAGTTGGAAAGAGCTGTTTAAGAAGTTAGAACACGGGATGCCTGGCTGGCTCAGTCGGTTAAGCGTCTGCCTTCAGCTCAGGTCATGATCTCAGCGTCCTGGGATCTAGTCTGCATCCGGCTCCCTGCTCGGCGGGGAACCTGCTTCTCCCTCTGCCTGCCGCTCCCCCTGCTTGTGTGTGTTCTCTCTCTGACAAATAAATAAAAACCTTAAAAAAAATCTTAAAAAAAAAAAGTTAGAACACCTGATCTCCACACTGACGTAATACTAAGCATTGTACCATTCAACCAGCATGCAACTATGGGTTCCTTGTCTGCCTCCTCACTTAGAAGTGGGTGAGATAGGTTCATCTACCTGCAAACAACATGAATAGCAGCTCCAGCTTTATAGTACCACCGTCAAAACCTACATTTTATTAAATAGTTTTTCTGAACCAGAAACTAGGCTAAATGTTTTCTATCCATTATCTTATTGCATTGAATGAGTGAGTGATAAGTAAACTCTAAGGCTCTTCTGGCTTTATCTGCTTGGTTATGAAACAAAGAAGACCCAAGAGAGTAGAAGAGCAGTGGTTTCTCTTCCCAAGGGGCAGAGTGGAGGGCAAATGTCTGACTCGGCTTACTATCCACTCCCCACCCCCCCACCCCGACTTCATTCCCTTTTCCCATCATGCTCCCTTCCCTGGTTGATCAGCTTGCCTCTCTAATGTTCCCTGATCCAGTTCCAGTTGGAGGGTGGAAATTCCACACATAGCAGCACCAAGCAATTCTGAGACACCAGCAGCATGTCCGAGGGTTCAACTCAATTGTGACCCCATCTATGTGGACATAGCATCAGATTCCCCAGGTTAAGGCTTCAGTCCCACAGGACTTCACCCCCCACCACCACCACTTAGGATGCCAGTCACAAGCCCAGGCTGCTTCCTTGTGCTTCTGACTGACCAGCTACAGATTTTTGTTCCAACAACCTCCTCCTTAGGTTCAATTAATTTGCTAGAACAGGGGCACCTGGGTGGCATAGTTGGTGAAGCCTCTAACTCTTGGTTTCGGCTCAGGTCCTGATCTCAGGGTTGTGAGATGAAGCCCCGCGTCTGTCTCTGCACTCAGTGCAAAGTCCGCTTGAGATTCTCTCTCCCTCTGGCCCTCCTGCTTGTGCGCGTGCGCTCTCTCCCTCTCTCTCTCTCTCTCTCTCTCAAATAAATAAATCTTTTTTAAAAATTTGCTAAACAGCTCATAGAACTCAGGGAAACACTTATATTTACCAGTTTATTAAAGGATATGATAAAGTTTATTAAAGGATATGAATGAACAACCAGAGGAAGAGATACCTATGGCAAGGTCCCAAACAAAGGAGCCTCTATCCTCATGGAGCTTAGTGCCTGGCTCTGAAGCATTCTGGTTCCCCAAGTGTGGAAGCTCTTAGAAAAAAGGGGTCCAAAAAGGTGTCATCTTGGGTCCTTATGAAGGCTTCATTACATAGTCATGACTAAGTCATTGGCTGATTCAACCCTCCAGCCCCTCTCCTGTCCCTGGAGGTCGGGGTGGGACTGAACGTTCCAACTCTCTAATCACATGGTTGGACCTCCTGCCTTGGATGAGGTTCAGAAGCCACCTTCATTAATAACAAGACACCCATTTCACCTTTATGGCTCTGAAGTGTTTTCAGAAACTGTGGATGAAGATCAGATATATCTGAGAAATAGATTTTGGTCATCTGAATAATCAAAAATATCTTTCTAATAAATCATTATATCACATTATATCATTTGCATCTCCTTTATTTTTACCCTAAACTCATGGCAAGGAATTCCCATTGCATGGCCAAATATTGATTAAAATTCTGGTTTCTGCCCTAAGCACAAGGAACTAGAAATTGCATTCTGTGAGCCAGAGGAATGGGTTAGGTTATGATCTTATAATGTATGACTGGATGACTGCTCTTGCTATTATGTGCTCTAGATAGAATCCATTAGGTTTTCCAGGAAGGCACATCCATCCCAATTACTGTGAATTTGGGTAATTTATTTTTGGGATATCAACTCATGGTCTGGGTCAAAACATCAGGCCTCTTTTCTTTAGCTAAGATGAATCTAACAGTTTTTGAGGGCTTATTTGTGTGACCGCTTAGAGTCCTCCCCTTCTGCCCCGAAACACCAGGTCATAACCTATTCTCACACCAGCTAAAGGTGAATTATGCTGTATTTGTTGGAGGAGGTAGAGGCAACCAGGGGTTTCTCTAAACAAATGACTTGCAGTCTTGAAGTTTTATAAAGCAAGCTTCTCCATGTGCTTTATGGGGCAGATGGTCAGAATGGTCAGAAATGACAACCATAGTAAAAACTTTAAATTGAGGGGCACCTGGGTGGCTCAGTCAGTTAAGCATCTGCCTTCGGCTCAGGTCATGATCCCAGGGTCCTGGGATCGAGCCCCGTGTCGGGCTCCCTGCTCAGCGGGAAGCCTGCTTCTCCCTCGCCCACTCCCCCTACTTGTGTTCCTGCTCTCGCTATCTCTCTCTCTGTCAAATAAATAAATAAAATCTTAATAAAAAAAAAACTTTAAATTGATGGTGGTGGTAGAACAGATTGATGTAAAATGATGCCTGCATACAGAGACCCAAATATGCTCTTGGCAATGTCTGCTCTGCAGCACTGAACTATTTATTACCTTACAGTTTGCTTATGCTCTTCTTAAGGACTTATATTTCAGCAGAGTCCCTATTTAAAATGCTTCTTCCTTTCAGAAAGGTATGTGTAAGAAACCATGTCCCTACTTCTGCCTTCCCCAATCCATTCCAGAGCGAAGTGAAAGATTTCCGACTTTGCTATGTTCTGCCGCTTGACCTTTAAACTAGACTTTGTGTTTCCCTCAGAGCCCTGTTCTCTAGTTTCTTATGACTCTTGTGTTAGGCTATCTTGTGACAGGGTGACACTTTTACAAGCAGGAGGGATGGGGCTATCACAGGGCAAATGAGCTCTTGATGAAATGTTGATGCATCAGCCTACATCCAATAACACTGAGGAAATAGAACATTACAGAAACAGTAGGGTACCCATTGGCTTCCAGCACATTAATGGGCAAAGGAGGAAGCAGGCAAGAGTCTTATGGGAAAGGACTAAAGTAGGTTCTGATTAAATTTATTAAATACAATAATAGCAGTGCATCATCTGGCATAGCACGTGTCAGACACAGTGACGTAAAACCATGTGTGCGCGCGCACGCATGCATATGTGTATCTATACCTAAATGTACCAAATCTCATTACAGTCTACAAAAAAATTATTATATTATTATTATGAGAGAGAAACTGAGACTTTATTTTTCAGCAGTTTATCTAAGCAAGTATTTCTTATGCACAACGTAATAAAACCCATGGATGTTAAAAAAAAGTTCATGACATGTTGGCCTGGCATTCAAATTCCTGTTCATTTTCGTACAGCCTATCCTTCCAACCTCATCACTGTAATCAGTGAGACCAGTCAGGAAAATGGAAATCACTCTTGGTATTTAAAAAGAGGGGAATTTAATATAAGAAATTGATCACAAAAAATCTTGAGTAAAAATGAACGCCAAGCTTTACCTTGCACCATACATAAAATTAACATAAAATGGGGCACCTGGGTGGCTCAGTCGTTGGGCATCTGCCTTTGGCTCAGGTCATGATCCCAGGGTCCCAGGATCAAGCCCCGCATCGGGCTCTCTGCTCGGCAGGGAGCCTGCTTCTGCCTCTCCCACTCCCCCTACTTGTGTTCCCCCTCTCGCTGTCTATCTCTCTGTCAAAATATAAATAAAATCTTTTAAAAAATTAACTTAAAATGGATCGTAGATCCCAACATGTGATTCACCACATTAATAGCACAAAGGATAAAAATAACAGGATCATCTTGATGCAGAAAAAGCATCTAATAGAATTCTACACACTTTTGTGATAAAAAACACTCAACAAACGAGAAATAGAAGGAAATTACCTCAGTGTATTAAAAGTCACATATGAAAAGCCCACAGCAAATGTCATACTCAGCAGTGAAAAACTAAAAGCTTTCTCTCTAAGATCAGGAACAAGGCAAGGATGCTTACTCTCGCCGCTTCTATTTGACAAAGTACTAGAAGTCCTAGTCAGAGCAGTTAAGCAAGAAAAAAAAACAGAAAGCATCACACTAGAAGGAAAAAAGTCAGATATCTATGTTTGAAGATGACATGATCTAATATGTAGAAAATCCCAAAGATTCAATAAAAAAAATCCCTGTTAGCACTAATAAATGAATTCAGCAAAGTTGCAGAATACAAAATCAACACACAAAAACAATTGCTTTTCTATAACACTTACAATGAATAACCTGAAAAGGAAATTAAGAAAATAATCTAATTTACAGTAACACCAAAAAGAGTAAAATATTTAGAAATAAATGTAACTAAGGAGATGAAAGACTTGTATACTAAAAACTATAAAACATTGCCTAAAGGGGGCACCTGGTGGCCCAGTCAGTTAAGCATCTGACTCTTGATTCCAGCTCAGGTCATGACCTCAGGGTTGTAAGGTCGAGCCCTGTGTCAGGCTCTGCACTGTGCATGGAGCCTGCTTAAAATTCTCTCCCTCTGCCCACCCCCTTACTCCCTTTCTAAAACAAACAAACAAAAATACTTCCAAAAGAGATTTAAAAGTCACAAATAAATGGGAAAATATCCCATAGTCATGATTAGAAGACTTTTAATATGATAAAATGTTCATACTACCCAAAGTAATCTGCAGGTCTAATGCAATCCCTATCAAGATCTCAATGGCGTTTTTAAAAAAGATTTATTTATTTTTAGAAAGAGGAGAGAAGGGGCGCCTGGGTGGCTCAGTCAGTTAAGTGTCCGTCTTTGGCTCCAGTCACAATCTCAAGGTCCTGGGATGCAGCCCCACATCAGGCTCCCTGCTCAGCGGGATGTCTGTTTCTCCTTTTTCCTCTGCCCCTCTCCCCTGCTTATGCTCTCTCTCTCAAATAAATAAATAAAATCTTAAAAAAAAAAAAAGAAGAGAGGTTGGGGAGGACTAGAGGAAGAGGGTTCTGGGGATCTGTTGCACAACAATGTACATATAGTTGACAATATGGTACTGTATATTTGAAAATTGTTTTGAGAGTGAATTTAATTTGTCTTTTGACACACACACAGTTTGGCCACTTTTTATATAGTTTACATATACCTACCATATGGACCCAGCAGTGCACGTCTAGGTATTTACTGAAGAGAAATGAAAATTTATGTCCTCTTTCACTCATATGTAGAATATAAGAAACAGGGCGCCTGGGTGGCTCAGTTGGTTAAGCGACTGCCTTCGGCTCAGGTCATGATCCTGGAGTCCCGGGATCGAGTCCCGCATCGGGCTCCCTGCTCGGCAGGGAGTCTTCTTCTCCCTCTGACCCTCCTCCCTCTCATGCTCTCTGTCTTTCATTCTCTCTGTCTCAAATAAATAAATAAAATCTTAAAAAAAAAATATTTAAGAATATAAGAAACAGCACAGAGAATCATAGGGGAAGGGAGGGAATACTGAATAGGAAGTCATCAGAGAGGGAGAAAAACCATGAGAGACTCCTAACTAAAGGAAACAAACAGGGTTGCTGGAGGGGTGGATGATGGGGGGATGGTGTAACCGGTTGATGGGCATTAAGGAGGGCATGTGTTATGATGAGCACTGGGTGTTATATGCAACTGATAAATTATTGAACACTACATCTGAAACTAATGATGTGCTGTATGTTGGCTAATTGAGTTTAAATAAAACATTTTTTAAAAAATGTATGCCCTCAAAAAGACTTGCACACCAATGTTCATAGCAGCTTGATTCACAACAGCCAAACACTGGAAATAACTCAGTGTTGGTCAGCTTGTGAATAGACGAGCAAACTGTGATACATCCGTCCAATGGAATACTTTCCAACAATAAAAAGAAATGACCTATTGATACCTGCAACATCATGGACAGATCTCAAAATGAGTGTATTGAGTGAAAGAAACCGGACACCAGAGAGTGCTTGCTATGAAATGACATTATAGAAAATGCACCTTAAACTAGAGCCATGATCATAATGGTGGCTGCACAGATATATACATCCATCAAAGCTCATC
>NW_023270454.1:43388429-43468013 GCF_011800145.1 Mirounga leonina
TTTTTAATTTCAAATAGGCTCAACGTATAACATGGGGCTCAGGGGCGTCTGGGTGGCTCAGTCGTTAGGTGTCTGCCTTCGGCTCAGGTCATGATCCCAGGGTCCTGGGATCGAGGCCCGCATCGGGCTCCCTGCTCGGCGGGAAGCCTGCTTCTCCCTCTCCCTCTCCCCCTGCTTGTGTTCCCTCTCTTGCTGTGTCTGTCAAATAAATAAATAAATAAAATCTTTAAAAAAAAAATAACATGGGGCTCAAACTCATGACCCTGAGATCCAGAGTGACACACTCTACTGACTGAGCCAGCCAGGTGCCCCAAATTATACACTTGAAACAGATGCAATTTATTGTAGGTGAATTATGCTTCAATAAAGTTGATTTACAAAAAATATAAATAAAAGTTTATCCAGTGGTGTTACCGAGAGCTCCTGAGTGTGCATCCACTATTCTGATGTTGTCAGAGCTGTCTTGCTTCTGCTGGGGAAGCCACCAGCGTTGAGGCTAACTAGGAACTCATATCCCTCCCCATTCTGATTCTGCTGAAACCGCTCCCAACAGTTCTGGAACCCACAACCCGAACCAGAAGTGTGGTAGCTTCCCTCCTCCTCCTGCCTTCCAATCTCCTTGGCAGAACCTCACATAAGCCAGCTGGCAAAGGAGTCTGGGAAATGCAGTGCCCAGCCTTCTAGCTCCCCATGAACCAGGAGAGGGCAGGAGGGGCGCAGAGTACCTACAAGCTACTTCTGGCACATAGCTTATCATTGTCCATATCCGAAGCTACAGTCCAATCCACATGCCTTGACATGATGACACCTAGTCATGCTGGTTCCCCTGAAAGGAATACCATTTTCCCTCCTCCCCATACTTCCCAGTACCAGTTAGATCTCACCACTGGTTTACCTGTGACCTACTTCATGAACCCCTTTGGTTACCCAGTTGGAGGCAAAATTCTCCCCACCCCTCTGTTTCTTGAGCATTTTATTTGTACCACCCACCTGTAGCATATATCACCTTGGATTAAACTTATGTAGGTAGTCTGATCTCTTTTACTAGATCAAATTCAACTTAAAGGTAGAGTCTGTTTTAGTTCATCTTTATTTCCTCCACAGCTCATCTCCAGTATGGGTGCCTACCTAATGAAGTGTTCAGTAAATACCCATTGAATAAAAGAGTGATTAAATAAATTAATGAATGAATAAATGAAGTCTATAGATAATTTTATACAACTGTAAAAATGGGTAAGTCTGTATATTTGCCTCTCTCTCTAAATCTATCTAGCAGCTTGCCCTTTTTTTTACTTTTTTTCATTCCAATTCACATTTATTGAGAGCCTTCCATATATCAGATACTGCGCTTAATGCTTAAGGTTTTCTGTAGGTATTACTAGTTGGGAATTGTAAAATAGCTATTAATAATGTTAATAAATGTTCACTAGGTTTTGCATCCCTTCCTGCACAAACTAATATAAAACTATCGCAAGTCACATTGTCCCTTCTTTTGGCACTTAGTGAGGAATTACTCAATGAATGAACTGTTAATGAAATCCATAAGGAGTTTGAGCAACTGGACGAAATCATTTCGCTCCTGGGTGAAGTGTCACAAGGAAAGAAAGCCAGTGATGATGAGATAAAAGCAAAGTGAAATCATAGTGATGTGATCTTACTTCGTATTTATATACGAAGCTTATGCTTCCTGGGAATTCTCCCTCACCAAGTCCACATAAAAATAATGCTTTAGGGGCGCCTGGGTGGCTCAGTCGTTAAGCGTCTGCCTTCGGCTCAGGTCATGATCCCGGGGTCCTGGGATCAAGTCCCGCATCGGGCTCCCTGCTCCGCGGGAAGCCTGCTTCTCCCTCTCCCACTCCCCCTGCTTGTGTTCCCTCTCTCGGTGTCTCTCTCTGTCTCTGTCAAATAAATAAATAAAATCTTTAAAAAGGAAATAATGCTTTAAACCTTCCCATCTGAGAGGGAAGAAAGGACTTTTCTGATTTGATCTCAACATGCATATATTTATATCATTATGGAGCAAGATCTTAAAAAGGCAAAAGCGCTGATTGTATCTGAACAATTTCGAAGTCACTTAGCCAGATGGAAAAACTTATATTGTAGCCCTGGGATGCTTAGTTCCCAAAGGTGGCCAAGTGTTGTCTGTAAGAACAGCTTAGCCGTCACATAAAAATCCGGCAGCTCTGCCGTTCCAGAATGGCATGGTTGTCAATATCATGGGCTCGGGTGAGGATTCCATTTCTGCCCCCTTTCTGTGCACTTGATTTTGGACAAGTTGGCTTCACCCGTAAAATGTGTAGCAGTCGTTGGGCACCTACTTCAGAATGTCACTGTGAGGCATGTAGGAAGGAGATAATACATTGGAGCTGTCGTTATTAATATTATTGCCCAGCCTCTGAGGAAAGTGGCCCTCAGGCCTGCCGTTCTCACAACAGAAGCCCCTCCTGAGAGGGAAAATTTAAACCAAATCAGAAGTTTATCTCCTCAGAAATTCTTGTTAGGCAAAAGAGATAAGGCAAGGAATCCCTGCGAAAGGAACCTGTTTCCTTATTGAAAACACTGCATCTGAAGTCGGATTAACTTACCCACTAAGATTATGACAGGGAGTACGTAGGCAGTGCCCCAGCCTCAAGAAAGCTCACTTCTGGGAAGAGATGAAAAGATAATGTTGTAAGCCAGCCAGTCTGGTTGAGCCCCCCTCCTATGGTGCCCTTGCATCATACAGGGGTGATTGGGAATGATGTCTTATTTTCAAGAAGAGAAACATTGGTAGCAGTGGACGGAAGGGTGCCATTTTTCTTTGAAACCTTATTTTTCAAGTACATGGGAAAAAATAAGCTTTTATGTGATGCAGAGCAGCTCCCAGCATGTAACACCAGACCTCCTGGAGAATCAGGACACCTGGGGGATTATATTCATCACCATCTTACTTTCTCTGAGCACAGAGAACACTTACTCTGAGGGCAGGGTTTGTTAATTCTTAACAGAGGAGGACTTACTCCAGCCTGCAGCTGTTCTGTACCTTCTTTCGGAAGACAGGCAGCAAATATCAAAGCTCATCTGGGAGGGATAATGTTCTGCTTTAGCTTTTTTTTTTTTTTTAGGATTTTATTTATTTATTCATGAGAGACAGAGAGAGAGAGAGAGAGAGAGAGAGAGGCAGAGGGAGAAGCAGGCTCCCAAGGAGCAGGGAGCCCGATGCGGGACTCGATCCCAGGACCCTGGGATCATGACCTGAGCCGAAGGCAGACGCTTAACCATCTGGGCCACCCAGGCGCCCTCTGCTTTAGCTTTGAATAACCACCATAAAGAATCAAGTAGGAAAGCAGTGACTTCATATGAAAAGTGTCATGTCAAATTAATAGAACAGATAGTCAGTGAAATGTAAAACAAAAAATACATTAAAAAGAAAGGCAAGCCACTCTTATTGCATACAGCAGTGTGTCCTCCAAGTCACCCAGGGTGCGAAATCTCTTCAGTGAATGGTTCTTAGCCTTTTTGTGGTTCTGCGAGAATCTAGTGAAAGCAATCCTCTTACCAGAAAAATGTATATATCCATATAAGCATATAAGCACGTATGGAATTTTAGGTACCTGGATGCCCCTGCAAGTCCGCTAATCCTCAGGTTAAGAATCTCACCTCAAAAGTATAGATATGGTCAAGTTCATGGACCCTGGAGTCCGATCTAGGTTCAAATTCTACTTCCAAGTCTTACTTGGAGTGTAAGCTCAGGAGGTTTTTAACTTTTCTTTTTTTTTTTTTTTTTTTTAAGATTTTATTTATTTATTTGAGAGAGAGAGAATGAGAGAGAGCGAGTACATGAGAGGGGGGAGGGTCAGAGGGAGAAGCAGACTCCCCCTGAGCAGGGAGCCCGATGCGGGACTCGATCCCGGTACTCCAGGACCATGACCTGAGCCGAAGGCAGTCGCTTAACCAACTGAGCCACCCAGGTGCCCCGAAACTAGAAATAATACTATATCATAGGTTGATTTTGAATATTAAATTAGACAATCTGTTTAAATACTTAGTGTAATCCCGGGTATGTACCAAGTACTCAATAAGCATTAAGATTGTTATTAGCTAATAAAATAACAAAACTTGAGCCCTACATGGCCAGAGAGGAACTTCAGTTCAATTTCAGTGCTACAGACATCTGCCAAGTGCCTATTTCTGAAGGAGCATGGTGGGATTCTGAAATGGGAATGTTGACAAGGGCCAGGGAAGGGCCAGGGATGGGCCAGGTATGCCCAACACTGGATGAGGCAGATCTCAGGGTCTTCTATTCTCAGGAGGGAACTTGGTCATCCGGGCACACTTTATACCACAGCAGAACTACAACTGCAATGCCCATTTCACAAAGGGAAACTGAGTCTTTAGGTAACTTTCTTATATATTAAGAAAGAGATAAACCAAAGATATTAATAATTTATGGATTAAATGGAATAAATCCCAACACTAAGAATTTTTTGGTTAACCATGCTGAGGCTACTGCTGGATTTTACTTACAATTAAGTATGGAAATGTATGAAAGCAGTAGGTAATGGGTCAAGAAAATAGGTTACAAAGCTCCATTTAAAATGGAGTATTTTCTGCCCACCATCTCATCAGATGCCCATTAATGCTGTGATAAAGACACTCAAAACTGTGAATTAGATGACAGGGTTAGCCTTAAAACCCACCCAACCAAATCAGTAATACTCACAGTACTTCATTTCCTTGGGTATGGATTGTTAATTGTGAGTCAGTGCCTATAAAGAAGGTAAAACCGAGTATGTTTAAAAGCAAAGAAGGAAATGAATCAATGGCACAGTATTCTCTGGCCATTTTCAGGCTCTTTTGGGACTTGCCCTCCTCTGGTGTTCTTCTGCCCCCCCCAAATATGAGGTTTCAATTGATATTATCTACGTGGGCCAAGTACCACGAACCAGGGCAGCAGACTGTTGGACAGCTGTGGGGACCCAGAGCCTCTTTGCCTTGAGCTACTCAGGGCAGCCCTTACTCTGTTCCCCTCAATGATTTCATCCTGGGAATTGGGCATATATTGCCAGATATTTCTTTTTCCAAGACAAATTTCAAATCTAAATGTGTACGTAAAATATCCTGACATTTAAATATTGGTAACTAATTCATACTTTAAAAGAAAACATGGTGCAGGCCAGACAAATCATGTTGGCGGCATGAGTTTGAGTCTTTGGCAGTAGGTTTCGGTGTTCTGTGGAGCTCTGCCCCTGGTGTTTTCTCTATAATCTTTTGCTGAAAACACCTCATCTACTCTCCTGGTTTCAAACTGCTGAAGCCTCTCACTTCATGTATTGTCCTCCAGACTCCAGTATCTAGCTGCCGACCCCACATCTCCCTTTGCGCATCTCACGGGCGTCTCAAACATGGCGCACGCACAACTGAACTTTTTTTTTTTTTAAGATTTTTTTATTTATTTGACAGAGAGAGAGAGAGATAGCGAGAGCAGGAACACAAGCAGGGGGAGTGGGAGAGGGAGAAGCAGGCTTCCCGCCGAGCAGGGAGCCCAATGCAGGGCTCGATCCCAGGACCCCCGGATCATGACCTGAGCTGAAGGCAGCTGCTTAACGACTGAGCCACCCAGGTGCCCACAACTGAACTCTTGATCTCTCCCCACCAGTTCATCTTCCAGTTCCTCCTGCCCAGTAAATGGTACCTGTATTGCTCAAGAAATGTGGGGGTCATCCTCTACTTTCTCCTCTCTTGCTGCCCTTGCCCAGCCCATCACCTTTCGGTATATCCTCCTTCTAAAATATTTCTTCAGTGTGTTTCCTTAGCTCCATCCCTGCTGCCGTACTGAGCCATCATCACATTTCATCTTTTTGGCTGCAGTGGTTCCCCCCAGATTCCCTCCACCCTTTGTCCTACTGATCTGTTCTTCACTTAACAGCAAGAGTGAACTTTTAAAATATTAAGTGGATCCTATCACTCTTTGTTTCCGTTCTCTCCATGTCTTTACAATGCATGAAAACCAGGAGAAGAAAGTATGTCAAGTAGGTATAATAGTACTGCATCCAGTGGACTGTGAGTATTTTTTTTTTCATCTGTAAAACAGGAGTCAAGATACCTACATCAAAGGGTTGTTGTGAGGATTCAGTAAAGGCCAGTGTTATTTCTGCATTCCTTTTATATCAGCTTTTGCAGGGAAGGAGGTAACATTCGGTGAACATTTATATTGTTAATAGCTACTTCACACTCCCCAATTAGTACCACCTACAGAGAACCTTCTAAATGTTTTAGTGAGAGTGGGTTTCATTTGTATTATTGTGGCCTCAAAGTAAAACATCTGCCTTAATTAAAAGATAAAGCCCTGCTTTTAAAAATTATGGAGCAAACGAAGTTCAATTAAAAACACAGGACAGAGTAAAAAAATAACTTCAAATGTCTTCAGATCATTTTTTTTTTAAGTTTTGAAATGGAAAATGATTAGATGCTATGCTTGATGCAATGCTACATCGTAAAAACTGAACCACTTTTTGGCAAGTATCTGATTTCATTGATTCGAATTCATCTTTGCCTGGAGCTGTGCGGGACGGTCAGTTTCCAAACTAGCATCATGAATTCAGCAGCCATAGTTCCATCAGTCCCCATGGCCTTTCTTTCTTTCGATTCACAAGGTCCAACTTAGAAAACACCACAGTGAGAATGAGTCCATAGAATCTGCTGAGGCCAGTGGCTTGAAAAGCCAGGAGTGAAGGTGAGAACCTGCCAGTGCAGGTACATGGAGCTGTCTTTATAGAACTCTGACTAATCAGCCCTTCATGTGGGCCGCCTTTAGTTTTTCTTCTAACTAGATATTTATGAAAGGCATAGAACCACTCCATGATGAGCTCCTTGGTTGACTGACAGTATAACTGTGAGCTGAAAATTTTCGCTGCTCATGAGCTGAATTAGTTCATGGACCATTGTGGGAAAAAAAAAATAGAGATTATATCTCTATAATATAACCCTCATTTTTTATCTCCAGGAATAAGAATAATTCAGCTTTCACTACACCTCAAATAGTGAATTCTCCCATTTAGTATATACTTGTATTAAATATACAACAAACAGACCCTTTTGTATTAAGAAAAGACTGTTTTCAAGAACAAACAATAATTTGGAGGGTTGTGCAAAAAGAAAGGCTTATAACTTTGTTCCTCAGTGGGAGTTCTAGTAAATATTCATTGCGAAAGCAGCGTGTAGCAGCACCGTGCTAGGGTGACATCAACATATGCAGGTACAAACTGTAACAACTGGAAAGGACTCTGAGATACCCAGTCCAGACTCATTTTATAGACAACGAAACTTTAGCCCTAGAGGACAGAGTGACTTAGACAAAGTAACATGTGTAGTTATATAGCTGAGACTAGAATACAGTCTCATGAAGTGAAATGGGTTCCCAGTTCTCGTGCATATAATTTTAATTATATCTATTTCTCCTTGTAGAAGTGATGCTTTAGGAGAGTGCTGAGGGAAACGAGTAGACTGAACATATGAAACTACTTCCAGCCTCTCCTAAAACCCCACATAAACTATAGCAAAGGGATTTTGTAAGGTGTAGACCAACATGGCCAGGGAAAAGGTAAAAAGACAATAACAAGATCTGGGCAACTGGAAAAAAATGGATGAAGGGCCAGGGACTTTGTGGATCTGAGAAACAGAGCGAGCTCCTGTGTCCAGCTGTGCAGGTTGTGCACTGTCCCAATCTAGTGGACACTGCTTACCCCGACTCCAAAGTGAAGGCTTTCTCTGGAGTGGTGCTGAGCATAGCCTGCACAGCAGCAAGCCAGGGCCCTGCGGAGAAAACAAATGCAAAGCAGCCATGAGGGAAGGGAGAACCATCCCAGTTTGCAAAAAGAATTCCCCAGAAGTCAGAGATTGAAAGTGCCAGACGGCTCTGGAGCAGAGGAAGTGCGTGCGCACAATTAAAATAAATAAATTAAAAATGGGCTACAGGTACGGACACAGACGTAGTGCAGACGTAGTTATAAATATAGGTCTAGACACACGTACTCGCCAGCCGAGTATGTACTTTGTTGAGAGGTGTGGGGCAGGGATCCAATTTTGCCTTTTTTTCCCTAAATGACTAGTTTTATTTTTTGTGGAGCGCCCCCGTTTTCAAATACTAAATACCTCTATCTGCCAAGAGCTGCTTCCAGAGTCTTATTCTAGCCATTGATCTGTTTCTGTGAACCTCATGCATTTATGGGCCTAGGAAACCTAGTAGAGCTCAGTCTTTAGGTTGGATATAGCCCTGTGAAACAGCCCATTTCTCTCAAGCTGATTCTTTTTTTTTTTTTTTAAGATTTTATTTATTTGTTTGACAGAGAGAGAGAGACAGCTAGAGAGGGAACACAAGCAGGGGGAGCGGGAGAAGCAGGCTCCCGGCTGAGCAGGGAGCCCGATGTGGGGCTCGATCCCAGGACCCCGAGATCATGACCTGAGCCGAAGGCAGACGCTTAATGACTGAGCCACCCAGGCGCCCCTCAAGCTGATTCTTAAGGCCATAACTCTGTGTTAGTTCTGTTTGTTTCCTTTTAAGCATCTTAAGAATTCACTGTCTTGGGCTCCCTGCTCGGCAGGGAGTCTGCTTCTCCCTCTGACCCTCCCCCCTCTCATGTGCTCTCTCTCATTCTCTCTCTCTCAAATAAATAAATAAAAAATCTTTAAAAAAAAGAATTCACTGTCTTTTCACATAAAAAAATGCTCAGCATCACTCAGCATCAGGGAAATACAAATCCAAACCACGAGATACCACCACACACCAGTCAGAATGGCTATAATTAACAACTCAGGAAACAACAGATGTTAGCAAGGATGTGAAGAAAGGACAACCTTCTTACACTGTTGGTGGAAATGCAAGCTGGTGCAGCCACTCTGGAAGACAGTATGGAGGTTGCTCAAAAAGTTAAAAATAGGGGCACCTGGGTGGCTCAGTCATTGAGCGTCTGCCTTTGGCTCAGGTCATGAACCCAGGGTCCTGGGATCAAGCCCCGCATCGGGCTCCCTGCTTAGCAGGAAGCCTGCTTCTCCCTCTCCCACTCCCCCTGCTTGTGTTCCCTCTCTCGCTATGTCTCTCTCTGACAAATAAATAAATAAAATCTTTAAAAAAAAAAAAAAGTTAAAAATAGAGCTACCCTATGACCCAGCAATTGCACTACTGGGTATTTATCCAAAGGATACAACATAGTGATTCGAAGGAGCACCTGCACCCCAATGTTTATAGCAGCAGTATCCACAATAGCCAAACTGTGGAAGGAGCCCAGATGTCCATTGACAGGTGAATGGATAAAGAAGATGTGGTGTATATATATAATGGAATACTACTCAGCCATCAAAAAGAATGAAATCTTGCCATTTGCAATGATGTGGATGGAACTAGAGGGTATTAGGCTAAGCAAAATAAGTCAGTCAGTGAAAGACAATTATATGATTTCACTCAAATGTCGAATTTAAGAAACAAAACAGATGAACATAGCAGACAGGAAGGGGAAAAAAGATGAAAACAGGGAGATAAACCATAAGAGACTCTTAACTGTAGGAAACAAACAGGGTTGCTGGAGGGGAGTTGGGTGGAGGGATGGGGTAACAGGATAATGGGCATTAAGGAGGGCACTTGATGTAATGAGCACTGGGTGTTATATGTAATTGATGAATCACTAAATTATCTCTGAAACTAATAATACTGTATGTTAAGTAAACTGAATTTAAACTTAAAAAAAGAATTTACATCTTTCATAAAACTCATATATGCTCTTTAACTCTTTAACTGTACCTCAACAGGAAATAAATTATATCAGTGATTATCAGAGCAAAAGTATTATAACCACCAGCTTCTTCAGTACTTCGACATTTTGCCGGTCTTCTAATTACGTGTTTCTTCAACAGGATAATGGGACATGCAAGGTCTTTTGGTTTTAAAGCTGCCTTTTATGCAGCTGAGCACCTCAGTCTCCCTTCAGAGTCCCTGGCTTGACCTTGCATTCCAGTCATATTTAAATGTGATCTAATGTCCATCTGTACAAGGCTCCCTATCATGCTCAGACATAACTATCCATACATACTATTGCTAGTGCTAAGAGATGCTTCCTTCTTAATCATCTGGCTAGAATGCGAGTTCTCCTTGAGGACTCAGTGTAGACGTTACACCCGATGGGAAGCCTTCTGACTCAGGAGTCGGTCACATAGCCCTCTTACCTGCTCCTATAACACCAGCTGCATCTTCCAGCAATCATGCATATCCCACTGTGTTGTGATTGCCTGTCTCATGGTGTGCCTGCCTACTAGACAGTAAGCTCCTTGAAGACAGGAATTGTCTTGCTCTTACCTAGGTCCCTCACATCTAGCCCAGTCCTTTGTACATAGTGGGGACTCACTATGTCTTGAGTGAATAAATGATATTTGTTCATTGCAGAATGTTTGGAAGTAAAACTGAAAAAAAAATTTTTTAAAGAAAATGAATGTAAATCCCAAAACTTGAGACAACTCCGACTAGCATTTTTGGCTTCCTTGCTTCTAGTTAACTTTCTCTTGCTTCTTGTTAATTTTCTCTCTAAGCCTCACTGCATATAAAGCTTTGAACACTTCAGTTTTCACTTAGAAGAATACTGTGAGCATTTTCTTATGTAACTAGAAGTTCTTTGGAAATGTTACTTTAGTTGTTACAGCAAGAAGATTGTGTTCTAGAAGTAACACACTTTCCTCAGGTATTCTATATTGTTGGACTTTGTTACTTGAGGTGTTTTGCTGCTATAAATAATGCTTCAGTGAATATTTTTGCATGGCTATTTCTCTATGATAAAGTCTGGAAATGAAATTACTGAGTGAAAATGGCACGGTTCTACATGCAGTAATATCAAAGTACCTGCCTCAGTGTAATGCTGTGTTTCTTCAAGAGAGAAGTTTTATTAAAAAAAAAAAAAAGTAGCTCATTTTTACCTTATAGTTTATTGGTCATTTATCTTGTATTGCTCTCTAATAGCAACCTGTGCCCATTTTTCTGGTTAGTTTTTCATACTGATTTCAAAGCTATATGTTGAAAATGCAGCCCTTTGTGAAATGTTCACAAATATTTCAAGTTTGATATATGCCTTTTAATCTTATCTTTCATGTTTTTAATATTTTTTGAATTTTATGCACATTTATCAGTCTGTTCTGTGAATTGCTCAACTGCTTTTCCACATAGAGTTTCTTGCCCTACTTTGATATATTAGATATTTTCCTACTTAGATATATACTTATAAGATATATCTTCTTCTAGCTATATTAGTTTCTTCTTTACATTTAACTTTTTGACCTATTTAGAATTTATTTTGGGCTATCGTGTGAGATAAGGCTCTACCTAGTTTTTGTTTTTGTTTTACAAAATAGCCAATTTTTCTAATACCTTCTCTCGGCCATCAAAGAAATGTTCCTAAAGACAATTGTATTAAAATAACCAGCCTCCAAAAACATAGTTCAGTGTTCACCATGAACTTTGCTTTCTCCTCCCAGGTGAGCAGGAACCAGCTGTAAGCAGTGATTCTGACATCTCGCTGATTATGGCCATGGAAGTTGGACTATCTGATGTAGACCTTTCCACTGACCAAGACTGTGAAGAGGTCAAGTCTTGAAACGGTGACTATAGAACAAAGGGATGGTAGGACCCCAGGGGAAGGAAGGGAGGAGAACCTCAAGAATTGGACCGGCTACACACACCTCCAGAACCACTTGGTAACTCCACGGCGCTCGGCTCAAGAATGGTAATGAAAGCAATATCCAAAGTCATGTTAATCAGGAAGCCGTCTCTCCATCTGTACAACAGTCCACGGCCTTGGCAGCTGAGAAGTCGAAAGCTGATTTTCCCTCCCATGTCCTTGTAGACACACACACTTCAGAAGCTCCTAAAACAGACAGGACACATTTAGGGCTTCTTAGTTTTATTTCCTTTTCTTCCAGGTCTTGTTTTGTTGTTTGGGGAATGTGGTTTGATTTCTTTGGCAGTTTCTTTTTAAAGACTGTGTGCAGTTTACATGATGTCCACCCCTTTGGTTGACTCCAGCTTTTGTAGAGAGTTCTGTTTCGAAGCACCAGTTCCTGCTATGATCAGTTTGTACACGCCATCTCTGAGATGAATGGCCATGACCTCTCAGCATGAAGTGTGCATGGCTTTGGGAAGTGCCTCAGCACCCTGAAATAGTCTAAGGCCAGCTTTCCTTAAGAATCTAAATTCTTTTAAGTGGATCTTAAAGATCCTAGCTGCCAGAGACCCTAGCACTAAGCTCTGACTCTGCTGAGGCTACTAATTATTTACAGCCACATCACGCTGGTTTCCACTTGCCTGGCTCTGTTAATGGCCCACGTGACGTGAGAAAGAAGCTTCATTTTTGCCTGGATCTTAAAGACTTTGACTGAAATTCCAAACTCCGAAGTCCCCCTCCAGGGCTGTAGCGCTGTTCTTCATGACTGACTGTAGGGCTTGTAGCTAGGACTGCAAGCCCAGTTTTAAGACCAGATACCACATGTTCTTCGCAAAAGCAAAAATGTCTGTGGTCTTGGTCTCCCCAAGGCTAGAACAGTCTTTTTTTCCCTCCACAAGTGGCTTCTGCAGGCAATGGAGGCTTCAGAAGAGACCCAATCCTCTGGGAGCCCAGTGTCCAACACAGTGGGGGCTGAGGGAGTGCCAGGGTTTTACCTTAATCCCAACACACTTCTGTTAAACCTCACCAGACCTCAAGGGAGGGCTTAGGGGAATCCTTAGTAGATTGCTTCCCAGGGCTCCCCGAGTACATCTAAATACCAAGTGAGGAGGGACGTGTGATTTGATAAACCACTTGATCTAAAAAGTACAGCATGGGAATTTGCGAACCAAGTTTCTCCTGACGGAGAGAGACAAAGAGGGAGAGGAAAAGAGGCATCCAATCGATACTGAGACCCACTGGCATTTTTAAACTACTTACGTTTTTATTCTTTTTTTGTAACTATGACAGAGATGTGCTATTTTTTCAGTGGGCAATTTTGTAATACATTTAGACTGTCCAGATGCAGAGATGACTAAGGTAGTGAACGGTTTCCCTGGACAATCACGGATCACCTCATCCTCTGTAAGAAGGCGACGCGGCTGCGTGGGTTACTAAGAAGGAGAGCTTTTCTCACTGAGGTATTTACATCTTTGACGAGGCTTTTCCACCTCATTACACTAATACTCATCCAAAAACCAGAGTTGGGCTGTGTCGTAAATCCCCGCTGCCCTGCTGAAACATGCAGTGGATGTCAAGGGAGTGGATGCCAGACTACTGGTTGCTCTTTTTTCACCATCTTTAATGATTTCCTATTTGATGCTTTCTAAGTAGGCAGCAAGGCATGGAAAATGATTACCACCTTCAGAAATTTCACCTCTCTCTGGGAGTCTCACACGTCCTGTAATGAAACCCAGTGTCAGTGTGCGAAGGCAGGCAAGGGGGGCAGGAGTCCTGGGGCTGAGCCACATGTTTGCTGGGCCTCATCTTCTCCCTTCTCCCTCATCTGTGAAATGAAGGAGTTTCACAAGATGATGGCCAAAGCTCCTTCTGGCCTTAAGACTGCTAATGAGCATGGGGCGGGGGGGGGATTCCATGTTTTGGCAAATGGGGATGACATATAGCTGCCTTCCTACCTTAGGGAGGCAGTTCCTCGACACGTAACAGACATTAATGGCTTCTGGGATTCAGCACTCCTATGTTGCTGAGAATGAATATCGACATGATGCAAGGTTGAAGTCCAAGTAAGAGTGGTTTTGTTTTGCCTTGTTTTAAAACCACTGTTAGTCACAGAGTTTGTAATCTCTGGATACCTTCAAATCCTAGTCCTCGGTGTGGGATTCTTCATCTCAAGGTGTTTCTTGTTCTTGGTCAGCATGGGTTACACCATGTGCTCCTTCAGTCAGCTCTACCTGAAGCACATTTGGGTGTTAACTTAGGTCAGATGGAATTAGAAGGATAATCCAACAGCAAAAGAAATACAAATTGTATTCCATACCCAGGAGAGAAAATGCCTTTTGGACTGCATAGTTCTCCATTTGATGAGTGTTGTCTCTTCCTGCCGGTGACCAGGTAAATCAGGAATTGGTTGCCCATGTACGCCTCTGAGGCCTATGACTTTACCCCAAGGAGGTTCTGCTACAAAACCCTTGAGCCTGGGAGGCTCTCCATTTACCAAAGGTTTTTTTCCAGAGGATTTTCCTGTGGCTTTGGTGGTTAAAAAAAAAAAAAAAAAAGTTTAACCAGCATAGAAGGGTTTAAAAGAAATGAAAACCTTCTCCCATAACCTTCTTCACCACCTTCCCCCTACCTCCCAAAGAGGAAATTCTGAGCTGGGAACCCTCTAAAAGTATACGCAAACTTTATGCATATTTACAGATGCACATTTTTCTATAATGAGTGTCCAGACCAGCACTATCCAGTGGAAATATAATGCAAGTCACCCATGTAAATTTTACATTTTCTACTGGCTACATTTTAAAAAGTAAAAAGGAACAGTTCAAAATAATTTTAATAATATATTTAATCTTTTTGTTTCAACATGTAAAAAGTATAAGTGAAATATTTTACATTCTTTTTTGTACTAAGTCCTCTAAACCCATCGTGTGTTTAAGCTCCCAGCATGCCTCACTTTGGACTAGCTACATCTCCAGCTCTGTCTCAACAGCCACATGTGACCCGTGGCTTCCAGCTGGACAGCGCAGGTCCAGAGCTGCTCCAGAATTCTCACAAGATCCCCTGACCCTTGCAAAGAAAAAAAAAAAAAAAGTTAAAACCTAATTACCTCCAGAGAGAACTAGACTCCACCCAAGTTGCCTAATGAGAGGCCCAAAGATCTGTTTATTTTGTAATGGGTAAAAATATTCAGGCCATTCTTTTTGAAATTTCTGCCTGACCTTTCTAACCATACACTGATGTCCATTACTGTTACCATTACTTTGCTGACCAGTTGTTTTTTTTAAAAAGTCACACAAACCATGTTGATTTGGTGCTGAAACAAAATTATCTCCCTCACGTCTAAGACAAACCCTTAGACTGGTATGTGGCACTCAGGAGCCAAAGAGAATTCCATCCAACTTCACCTCAACCATTAGTTCTCCTGCTTCCGGGCTGGCAGAAGGCCTTTTCCCGGTGCCAGTGCCCCCTGGGGATTTGAGGGGGGAAAGTGGGAAGTTACGTACTGACTGCAAATACAAGACTCTGAGTGGCCTCGTTGAGAAGAAGTCTTTGGGGTTGTGACTGCCCAGCCCTATTGGGTGAATCATGACAGCCAACAATCGCCAGCTCTCAACTCAGAAGTCAGCATCCTCTCTCACCCGAAGGCTGTGGGCAAGAAAGGGAGCATTTCCATTCCCTCAGAAGAACTGAGAGTCACCTCTAGGAATTGCCTCTTCCGTGTGGCTGATCCCTTTGAGAAGAACTGAGCCCTGATCATGAATACAGCAGCTAAACATTGATTTAGTCTCCAGGGCTTAGTTACCCCTGAAATATTAACTCCATCACCTAGGCAGGACGAAGGGGAGTTAGAAAAAGGCAGAAAGTGAATAGTGGAGGGGCGCCTGGCTGGCTCAGTCGGTAGAGCATGTGACTCTTGATCTTGGGGGCGTGAGTTCGAGCCCCACATTGGATGTAGAGATTACTTAAAAAAAAAAAAAAATTCTAAAAAAAAAAGAATAGTGGCAAAAGCACCTACCTATTCTCACATCACCTGGTCATGATGGTAACCGTGGAGGCAAATCCCTGTCCAAAGATTGTTTTCAGCATTTCCCTAGTTCTGGACATTCACAGGTCTGGGTTTGGTTATGTCAGAAACCACAATGCCCAATGGCTACTTCAGAAAATGCTGACATCCTTGTGGCCTCCACACCTTCAGAACCAGAAATGGTGATAGATAGCCTAACGTGGGGTTCTTTCTTATTGATGAGTTGTGTTTAGCTGAAAATTCTTGCAGAGCATTAAAAATAATGTTATTTGGCATTTAGTTATCCACTGAATGCATCACCTTGACTGAAAACAAAGAAATCTCATTAAATCAAAACTCTTTCAGAAAATCTGAGACACAGAGTCACATCCTCTGTGGAGCGAGGACCCAGCCCTCTGTGGTCTGGGGCCCCCACAGCAATTTCCAGTAGCATTTTTTATATGCTCTGGCTTAGATTTCTTTCCCTTTTCTCTCTCTCTCTCCTGTGTGTCTCTGTGTGTGTGGCTTTCTCGGACTGCCTGTCTCTTTCTGTACACACACCTACACACATTCTTTTCCCATCTTTCAAGACAAAAAAACCTTGGTGGCTTTGGATCTATAGACTTATCATTATTGTGATTACCATTTATTGTGATTACTGTTACTGGTGTTGGTGTTTTTCTTGTTTTCATTGTGTGGCAATGTCTATATTTGCACTTCTGATGAGGAAAACCAGTCTACTCTAAAGGCAAATTAACTTCCTCCATAATGGAGTTAGTCATGTTTTCACTTCTCCTGGCACGAATTTAATCACAGACCACTATAGCTATTGCCTTTTTTTCAGGCTTCCTTGCCAGAAAAGTCTCCTAGGCAAATAATGGCAAAGTCACAATTCCAGAATGCTGTCGAGATCTGTTATCTTCTTCCTTGAGCATTTGTGACCTTCCTAGTTCACCAGAGGTCCCTGAGATTAGGACTTCTTAGAAAAATGTATGGGCCGGACCGTATCCGATGTCCACGCATGCTTCATAACTCAGCTTCTTAGCACAAGAACTTCCTCTTTGTAAGGGATCTGGGAGGCCATTTTTTCCTTAAGATTGAAAAAGAGACACAAAGAAACCATTCTCCCCAGGTGAGGGACACAGGTGCCTTGTGCAGTGCTGTGTGTCACCGACATATAATTGATGATGGCAGTTAAAAGGAGGTGAGAATACTAGCCTGCAGGAAGTGAGAAAGAGGATGGCCGGATATGAACATGGGCACTCTTCCCAAATGAATGCTCATCTCCTAGGTTTAGAACTGACCCGGTGTTTTGGGGTGTGTATGTGTGTGTTTTAAGGAGTTTAACACTCATGAGTTAAACACTCATGGTTGCAAAGAAGGTTGGGATTGCCTGAAAGATAAATTAATTCTGAGAAACAGGAATGAGTTTCTCAGCATCACTTACCTCTTCTCTTTGCCTGCTTGTCTCCCCATCTCACAGCTCCAGGCCCTTTGTAATAGGAACAGTAATTTGTTTAAAAAAAAAAAAAAAACCCCATAGATTGGTTTACGCTTTACACTTTGACCCTTGTAACAACACGAAATTATCCCAAAACTAAAGAGGTGATTCCAGATGCTAGATGTAGATCCTTAATTATCAAGCCCTTTAATGACAAAACCTGCTCGTTATGCAAAGAACCCGATGAGGTCACTCACATATCTCTTTATCACCCTGTGAACTATGCCTGCCTCAATCAAGCGGCTTTTTCAGGAATCTCAGTGATCAAAAACCTTTTCATCCTTGTGCTACTTTTGCACTTACTACAGAGCCATTCGCTCCATAGCCACCTGAGAAATGTTCGTTGATGATAATGATAAGGCAAGAACATAGTCTCTTAAGGGGTCTGCAGGTCTGTACAGAGCAAGGGAGAACTTCTCTGAAGAAGGAAGCTCCACCCAAGGTACCCAGAATCACTGCTTGGCAGAATGTCTGTGGTCTTGTCATCCTTACTGGGATGACAAGGGCTCGGAGAAGCAGGAAAATGTGAGGACCGTGTGTGCTATGCAAACCAAAGACCAATCACCATCCAGATGGACACATGTTCTTCCATTGACTCGTTTAATTTTCTCCTAATGTTCTCGTAAATAAAGGTGAAGGTGGGTTGCCTAGTCAGACGAAACTGTGAAACCTTAGGGGATTTTCTCTTGCAGGCTGGTGACTGCCCTTACTAAATCCAGAAATCTAAAAAAAAAAAAAAAAAAATGTATCGTGGCCTTAGTACCACACCATCTTTAAAGTCTGGTGTTTTCGTCTCCTTTTTCCCTCAAAAAATCTTAGACAAAACTAGCGCTTTATTGTACTCGGAATTATTGTTCTCTTTGAGAATGTGAAGATTTTAAATAGCCAAAGAATTTTCATGTAGGAGAGCTTCTTAATTAGAGTGTATACCACACTTTTGAAGAAAATACCAAACTACTGCCTGTACGAATACACAGCAGAGCAGTTGAAGAAGGATTGCCAGCGTAAGGACTTTATGTTGGCATCTGTGGTACTTACTGGTCGGTAGGCTGTTATTGCACGGGGGCAGGGCGCCCCCTGCTGGACTAATCGCCATTCTTTCAGCCGGTTAATTTGACTAGGGTCACCATTTCCTCAAGGACCAGTTATTTGCCTTTTGTCATACAGTTTTTCCTCAGTAGTTGAGAATTTGGTCCACGTTTATCAAAAGAGGAAAGAATGTCACAAGCTCGGGGAAGTTGAAGGGGAGCCCCACAGAAGGTCTTACTGTCCACAGCCCTTTCTTCTGCAAAATGTCAAAGCGTATCCTTAGTTCGGTTGGCAAAGAAGATGCCTCTGGCCGGAATGTTTGTGCAGAGTTCGAAGGCAAGGGCCAGAGTGTTTGGTAACTTATCTCAACTCTCTTCTTGTCAAATCACAATGGAAGATCAATAAACAGACTTCTTTCATATGAATGTAAATGGTGTGAAATACTGACGTGTTTTGTACATGTACATAATAATGTGTTTACTTCCTGCTCTCTCACATTAGTAATCTGAAATGGTTGTACCATTTTATAATTAGAAAGAGATGTAGGGGGTGGGGGAGGGCTGGGAGGGGCTGTTATTTTTATAGTGGGATGTCCCTTATATTTAGAAAACTTGAAGTAATTTTGTACTTGTGAAAAGTTACATTCCATTCATCCTGAAAAATAATGGGACTTGTTCTTTAAAATATTCATGAGCTGGGAGGATGATTATTCTAGTTTCCAGGGGAGCCTCCCAAGCAGTGTATATGTGATACCCAATTTTATAGACTGCAGACCATGACCAGCAATTGCCATTTCAATAATGTGAAAAGAAAAAAACCGACTTCTTTTAACCCCTTTGTATATAACACATTGTTATTTTCACCGAAAAAAAAAATGTGCTACAAAGAATTTACCATTATAAAATATTCAGAAATGGCACCATAAATCAATCTCTAGTATTTCCCTGCTAGTGACAAAAAAAATCCAGTGGATTTATTTTTCCTCCCTATACATGAATTTTTGTGCTTTGATCGTAAAACGAATTATGTCACAGGTGGAATTTTACTTTGGCCAGTCTGCAGATCATACACATGGTGGTGCAATCATGCTATCACCCATCCTCCACATTCAGATCATGGGACAGCTTCCTGGATTTATTTGCCACATAACTCAAAAATCACAAAAATGATCCCTGATGACATTTGCATGGATAGCTTTTAATTTGGACCTTGGTTAGCTCTTCATTGCCGAGAAATTTAGTAGTGGATTATGTAGCTTTTTTACCCAAACATCATCTTCTATACAAAATCACAGGTATATTTAAATGATTGGTGAAGGCGGTATAATTGGTTTGGGTTTTTTTTCGGGGGGGGGGCGGGGGCAGGGTGGTATAAATCTCTTTCTCTTTCCTTTTTCCCCACCTCAGGCACCCACCTTACTCCTTCCAGAGCACTTTATATCTCTCTTGAAATACACAGAAGTTTAAAAACTGTCCTTAAAGGGATTTGTCTTCTATTAGGAGACATGGACTTTTATTTTGCTTTATTCTATTATCTATGTGTTTGGAGAGCATAGACAGTCTGTCTCATACTGGGCTGGTGAAGAAATGTTAAGGATGATAGTTGGAAACACTCAACCGTACAACATGGCTATTTTTGTTATATAGAAGACTATAATGTAAATAAGTGCAATCGTGTTCTTATGTACTGGTTAAAAAAAAAAAATGCAACTTTAAAGATTTGAAGAGGATTGTGAGTTCCAGGAAATTTCATTGCAAAATTTTGTTTGGTTTTGTTTTTTAATAAAATGGAACCAGATGCTGTGTTCGTGTCATCCATATTTCCTAACCACGTTGGCTCCTCTTGAGTTCCAGAGGCGGCACTATGGATTTGAATACATTGGTATTTATCATCAAATCATGATTATGTTTTAAAAACATTAAAATGAGAGCTTTTTTTTTTTAAAGATTTTTATTTATTTATTTGAGAGAGAGAGAATGAGAGAGAACACATGAGAGGGGGGAGGGTCAGAGGGAGAAGCAGACTCCCCGCCGAGCAGGGAGCCCGTTACAGGACTCGATCCCGGGACTCCAGGATCATGACCTGAGCCGAAGGCAGTCGCTTAACCAACTGAGCCACCCAGGCGCCCTAAAATGAGAGCTTTTAATAACTGTTTTATTTCTCTCTGGTGCCAGGCACCCGATCTCCTTTTAGCTCTGTTGCTCTAAGTGAAGTGATTAGAAGATTTTGAGCAGGGGCGTCTGGGTGGATCAGTCAGTTGAGCGTCTGCTTTCAGCTCAGGTCATGATCCCAGGGTCCTGGGATCAAGGCCTGCTTCGGGCTCCCTGCTCAGCGGGGAGTCTGCTTCTCCTTGTCCTGCCACTCCCCCTGCTTGTGCACGCTCTCTCTCTCTCTCTAATAAATAAAATCTTTATTTAAAAAAAAAAAAGATTTTCGGGGCGCCTGGGTGGCTCAGTCGTTAAGCGTCTGCCTTCAGCTTGGGTCATGATCTCAGGGTCCTGGGATCGAGCCCCGCATCGGGCTCCCTGCTCCGCAGGAAGCCTGCTTCTCCCTCTCCCATTCCCCCTGCTTGTGTTCCCTCTCTTGCTGTGTCTCTCTCTGTCAAATAAATAAATAAAATCTTTAAAAAAAAAAAAAAGATTTTAAGCAACTCAGAAGAAGAATGGCAGCTGAATTAGCCTAAGATGCTGTTCTGTGGGAACTGAGCTTTATTGTCCATGCCATCTTGGGCAGGGTACCCTAAGCGGGGACCACCCGATGGGCTGGGGTGGCAAGGTCTTTTTTATATTTACTTATACTTTTCTAAAGGATTTTTGACAGCAATTCCTTGGAATTAGCAAGGGTACGCTAAAGAAATAAAAAATATGGAAGCTGCCAGCCTGGGGAGGTCAGAAAGGAAGGTTAAAAAAGGAGAAGCACCCCTATTTGCTGTTATCACCTACCCAAAACTGCCAGGCCCCTTGGTGTGCCTTTGAACCTCTGTCTGGCCCATCTGAGATTGCTGACACTTCCCCCAGAGGAGCAAGCAGGGTTAGATATGCCCACTGCAGTTCGGCCAATGACTGAAGCCCTCCACCTGGCCAGGCAGCCCTCCAGGAGCTGCGGATTCTCGCAGGTCTAGTATTTCCCAGCTCGCAAGAAAAAAACCCAATGGATTCATTTTCTTCTTCCTAAACATAAATGTGTGTGCTTTTATTGTAAAATGAACGATGTCACAAATAGAATTTTACTTTGCTTCCCCATGCGGTCTTTCTGGCCAGTCTGCAGATCATACACATGGTGGTCCATATGAATCTGCCAGTCTGCTGGCAAAAGTCGAACTGTGTTGAGCACTGTGGCCCCCTGGAGCTCCTTCCTACTGAAATGGCCAACTGCTGTGTCCATAGCCAGGAAGCCATTCGGGTCCTGGAGGCTTTGCTCTAGGGGCCAGTCCTGGCCTAATCTGTAGGTAGGAAGATAGTCTAAGGGAATTGTTAGTGACAGTAATGCTTGTGCCACATCAGAAGGCAATTTATTTTTTTTTTTTTAAGATTTTATTTATTTGACAGAGAGAGACACAGCGAGAGTGGGAACACAAGCAGGGGGAGTGGGACAGGGAGAAGCAGGCTCCCCGCTGAGCAGGGAGCCCGACGTGGGACTCGATCCCAGGACCCCGGGATCATGACCTGAGCCGAAGGCAGACGCTTAAGGACTGAGCCGCCCAGGCGAAGGCAATTCAAACTTTGTTTATGCTTTCGTTACCGCAATTTTAACCTTCCCAGACAGCTCTTGTCAGCCATGAAGCTGACGTCTGTGTGTGTGGCTCAGTGGAGGGGGGTGGGGGCTATGACCCAGGATCTAGAAACCATCTCTCCAACTTCCACCCTCCTCCTGCTGGACCAGGGTTTCCCAAACTGGAAAATGGATTCCGTGGGACTTATTCCGGGATCTGTTAGACATTACAACACAGAGTTCCAAGGTCAGCTCAGTTGGAATAAGGCTTCATAGAATACATTAGAAGCTATTAAAAACTTTCGAGACGCCTTTTTATTGACTTGCCCATTTAATTGTGTGTAAGTCAGCTTTCCTTAAGCTGATTGATGACAATCCTCTTTTTCAAAGGTCATCATTTTCAAAACTGCACAGCACAAGGCCATTTATGTGAAACATGTTGGTGTTCAAACTAGAAAAAAGCTGTCAGACCTCGTCTCCTACCTTTCTGTCTCGTGCACCCCACAGACCACCGCCTCTCCTGCCCCCGCTCTAGCTCTCAGGGGAAGGTGGCACCGCAGCCTGGGGCCTGCTTCACCGGAGAGGAGCTGTCCACGGAAGCAGGCCACTGGGCGCGGCTCAGAGCCACCCATGTGCCAGGGAGCACCGGACAGCTACGTGGCTTACTGTCACTTTTCCCGGGGAAATAGAGGCCCTGCCCTCCGAGACACTCCAATTTGCAGGCTTTTTTTTGAGAAGGCATGCGGCATATCTGTCCTTTGGAGAATGGGAAATGTAAAACTCCTCAGAGCTTTATAGTAAACCAGCTGGGCCAGCTTTGCCCCTTATGCTTAAGTCTATTAACACCTATGTTAGGGGTACGAGGCACTAAACCATTATTTAAAAAGTACAAAAAGGGATGCCAGGGTGGCTGAGTTGGTTAAGCGTCTGCCTTCGGCTAGGTCATGATCCCGGGGTCCTGGGATCGAGTCCCGCATTGGGCTCCCTGCTCAGCGAGGAGCCTGCTTCTCACTCTGCCCACCGCTCCCCCTGCTTGTGCTCTCTCACACACACAAATAAATAAATAAAATCTTTTTAAAAAAATAAATTAATTAAAAAGTATAAAAAATGGGGGCACCTGGGCGGCTCAGTTGGTTGAGCCTTCGACTCTTGGTTTCCGCTCAGGTCGTGATCTCAGCGTCATGAGATTGAGCCCCACTTCAGGCTGTGCACTCAGTGCAGAGTCTGCTTAAGATTCTCTCTCCCTCTCCCTCGGCCCCTCCTACTCGTGCTCTCTCTCTCTCAAATAAATAGATTTTTTTTTTTTAAGTACAAATATGTGTTTAGTTCTTACCTAGGTCTCATAATTCCTTCAAAACCAGTGATGGTGTCTCTTCTCATCTCTTTGCCTTGGTTGAGCAATACTTTGCACCAGATTGGGGGACAGAAATGGTGGGGAAAAATGTGAATTAATTTTACTCTGTGATACTTACTATACATAGAAGAGATAAGCGTCCACTGGTGTGAAATTCAGATGACTGAGAGAGGTCTCCTATTTACGAGACATTTTAGAATAATTGTGCCATCATCCTTAGTGATCCAAGGACAGAAAACCAGTCTACCTCTTATTCCATCACATTCATCAGTATAGTTTCCCTCAGGTCTCTGTGATTCTTTGTTCTTGGCTGTGAGAATAAGGGACAGTGATGCCATCAAAGACCAGGGGACCCTCAGCTTCCAGTGAGCGGATGTCCCTTCATTGATTTGTGGTCCACAGCACCTTGCAAAGAGCGGGCGCCTCCCTGAGTCTCCAAGCAGCAGACACACTGGGAGGTAAAAATTAGACTCCCCAGGCCCCTCCGACCTTTTTGTCGTGGAAGACATTGCCATCCTCTCCCTGTGGGAACATCCAGAAGGTCTGATCATAGTCACGACTCCCTTAACCTAAGCACCCCCTGCATGCGTCCCCCTAGTGTTCCTGCCTTCTTTATTCTTAAGGATCATTTACCATATCCTCAGGTGGGAAGCCAGGGCCAGCTTTCGTGGGCGGGCAGCCGCCTTTGGTTGCTATGGGAGCTGTACACACAACCCAGCGGTCACTGAGGTTGTAGATCTAGTGGGAGCCAAGGGTCCCAAACCTCGAAATAAAATGACCCACATCATTCAGAGCTTTTGCAAATGGCATCAGGATCTATAAATAAATGTGAGGGCGGAGAAGTTAATTACACAACCTGAGAATACAATAGAGGTAGACCTGAAACTAAGATCCCATCAGGCTGGGCCTGGGCTGATGTCTGAGAACACACAGCTCTCCCTGTATGACGGGGAAAATGGAACGTGGTCCATCTGCCTCATCACTTTCTCTTCCCCGCTTTTTTTATTTCTTTTGTTTGAAACCAGGAGGAGAAAAAGGGAGAATGTTAATGAGGACCAGAGTGAGGGCTAAGAACCTGGGGTTCCTGAGTTGCCAGAGTTCTCTGGGCTGTACCATGTTCCTTCCATAAATGGGGAGGCAACTCCAGACTACTCAAAAATCTCGGGAATGAAAAAGCAAGAACTGGAAGTTGGACTTCAGTATATCAACAGGGAGGTTATTGTGTAGTCGAGACACACTCCCTGATCAGAAGCAATTCTAATCTGGAAACAGACTAGGATGGATACAACCCCAGGGGGACATATGCAGGGACACGTGCATACCCCCACAACTTGCCTACCCATGCGAAACCCACTACCCCCAACGCGGGTCCCCAGTGATCCGGTCTAATTTTAGCTGTGCAAGAAGCTCACTGCCTCAAGATCCCAATGTGAGTTATTACTTTCTAGACTCACTCCTTCAAAATAAAATAGTTATTATTTTGTGCTTTCCAGAACTGCCTCTCAAACAGCCTGCCCTTGTTCTAGCCTCTGCTATAGCCCTGAGATTTGCTTTACAGGAAGGATAGAGGGAGGAGTTATTTTCCATGTATTATGGGGAAATAGAGGTCCAAGAAACCCCCTAAACTACAGAACACTTAAAAATATGAGGATCTGATATTAGAAATTTCCTTTAAGATGAATAGCTAAGCTGGTGGTAAAGTAAGAGAGATTCTTGGAAACTAGAGACTGTAAGAAGGTTCTACCCAGAACATCAGAAATGGCGTTTGCCCTGGGTACATATGCTGATCCTTGGTTGTCTAAGGATCCACAATTTTTTTTTCTGTAAAGGCCCAGATAATAAATACTTCAGACTTTGTGGGCCACATGTGGTTTCTGTAACTTCCCTTCCTTATTGTTTTTTAACCGTTTAAAAATGTAAAAACTGTCCTTAGTTCAAAGGCGATACAAAAACAGGCCAAAGGAAGGGTTTATGGTGCTCCTGCCAGGAATAGGGACAAAGTCCAAGGTCAGAATCAGAGACTCTGGCACAAAACCAACACCCACAGTGATAGATAAACTAGGAAAACCTTGGTCAATAAACTATAAAAACACATGTTCAAAAGTGGTAGCATTGGTTCTAGATAAAGTGTAGAAAAGATAAGTCCCCTGATCCCACCTCTCGCCCTCAGATGCCCTAACCACAAATAAGCCTTCTCATGAGCTCTGGACCCAAATCCAACCACCAGTGTGACCTGAACACCTAAGGCACAGATTTAGTGTAAAGTGGTTCCAGATTGATATTTACACTAAGTGTTTGGTAGACTCAAACTCATGAACTCATATCCCCACTGGAGGAGTACTCTGAACCCGGGTCTGGAAAAGAACATACAGTCACAATCACAAATCTCAAAATAGATGAGAAAACACACCACAGTAAGGAAGAGAGTGCAGAGGCAGACTCAGAAAGATTGGCCAATGGGAGATATCAGGTACAGGATATAAAATACGTGTGCAGTTGAGTCCCCCAGTTGATATTAACATATCCTAAGGTTGGAAACACCTTTCTAGTCATTTGAAGCTCAGAGTTCCCCAAACCAAGATGGGAAAGGGGGAATAGGTGAAGTCATTAGTCTGGTTGGGCTACTCTGATCCTATGACGATGGACGTGGAGAAGAGTGAATTTCATTCCTAAAATGCTTTATTGCTTCAGACTATGTGACTTGCAGATAGGGAAGGGGTGGTCAAGGCTCTCCTTACACTTGATGCACAGGGTCCCACCTGATCTAACCCTGCCTAGAGCTCCCATGTCCCTCTGTCTGAACATTCTCACCTGACTGCTGGGCTATGGCCACATTGTATCTGTTGGTTCAAAGTTGTATCCTCAGGATCCAGGAGGAACTCAATGAAGATTGTTAAACCCATGACCAAGTGAACTAGCCAGGCTCAGCCTCTTAGCCCAAAGACCTCAAGCCCAACCTGGCATACTAATGGAACGCATTGCATGCTGAGGAATTGCTGCTATGGACTGAAGAATAAACTCAGCAAGGACTTTAAAGTGAATCCACAATGCTCATGATCATCGCTGTCATATTCACGTTAGTAATCATGCCAAGCATATTGGAGCCTTAGAGTTCCTTGGTGCAACAGCTTGTTGGTAAGGGCTTTATGTACATCGTGTCCTTTGACCCTCGACAAAACAGTTGAGGAAAGTACTGTTATTATTCCCATCCTACAAATTCTAATAGTAAAGCTTAGGAAGGAACTTGCCCAAGATCACACAGAGGATGAGTGGCAAACCCAGATCTCTCTGGCTCCTAAAAGCAATCCTTCACCACCAACTTACACTGCCTTCCCTCTTCTGAAAGGAAAGCTGACAAGTTTCTCTATCTCTATAAAATAAAAGGAAAGAAACTTAAATTAAAAAAATAAAATAATGGGGCACCTGGGTGGCTCAGTCCATTAAGCATCTGCCTTCGGCTCAGGTCATAATCTCAGGGTCCTGGGATCCAGCCCCGCATCCAGCTCCCTGCTCAGTGGGGAGTTTGCTTCTCCCTCTCCCTCTGCTCCTTCCCTTGTTTGTGCTCTCTCTCACACACTCTCTCTCAAATAAATAAAATCCTTTTAAAAAATAAAATATAAAATAAAAACAACCAAGAGTAGCTTTGCAGTGGAAAAATCCAACAGACACCACCTCAGCCAGGCGATCACAGCTAACCTCGACAGCAGTGAGTCATGTTGATAGTGTGTTCCTAGATATGATGTGATGGGAGTGTTACTTTACCTCTGCAGTCTTCCTTCCCAAAACCCATAACCCCATTGTAACCATGAGAAAAATATCAGACAGATCCACATGGAAGGGCATTCTACTGATTATATGACCAGTAACTCCTCAAAACCATCAAGATTGTCAAAAGTAAAGTCACAGAAACTATCAGAGACCAGAGGTGCCGAAGGAGAGGTGACAATGGAATGTAATGAGGTGTCCAGGATGGGATCATGGACCAGAAAAAGGATGTTCAAAGAAAACTAGTGAAATCCAAATAAAGACTGAAGGTCAGTTCCTAGTACTATACCAATGTGGACTCCTTAACTGTAACCAATGTACCATGGTAATGTCAGATGTTCACAGAAGGGAAAACTAGGTGAAGGACATCCAGGAACTCTCTATACTATCCTTGTAACTTTTCTGCAAGTATAAAACTATTCTAAAATAAGTTTGTTTTAAAAGATATTTTTATCAAATATAAGAAACCATTGGATTACTAAAAACACAGAACTTGGTCTTTGATGATACTGTGGAGTATCCTTCTTGGGAAATTTTAGGAAGAGAACAAAGAATTCCGCATCCTAAAGATATTAGATGTTGGGGCGCCTGGGAGGCTCAGTCGTTAAGCGTCTGCCTTCGGCTCAGGTCACGATCCCGGGGTCCTGGGATCCAGCCCCGCATTGAGCCCCGCATCGGGCTCCCTGCTCGGCGGGAAGCCTGCTTCTCCCTCTCACACTCCCCTTGCTTGTGTTCCCTCTCTCACTGTCTCTCTCTCTGTCAAATAAATAAATAAAAATCTTAAAGAAAAAAAAAAGTCCCTAAACTATTTAAAAAAAAAAAAAGTTAGATGTTCTTTTCGTAAAGCGGGAGACTGGACTGAATTGTTTCTTCACATCAATTCCAGATTTTTTAAGACTATAAAATTTGCGATGCGTATTCATTGTTACAATGACTCTTCAACCCAGAGTAATTGGAAAATATACCAAATGAGAAGCTAATTATTTACAATTATATATCAGGGTTATTGCAAAGGTAATGAGTAGGTTTCTTAGCTGGTGCACAGTAATTACATTTAACATCGGATGGGTAAAGCACATACACACAAATGCACCAAATGTTACAGGACTCTTGCTCTTTGTGTCTGTAATTTTTTTTAAAGTTTCTTTAAAAAAAAAGATTTTATTTATTTATTTGACAGAGAGAGACACAGCGAGAGAGGGAACACAAGCAGGGGGAGTGGGAGAGGGAGAAGCAGGCCTCCCGCCGAGCAGGGAGCCCAATGCGGGGCTCGATGGGATCATGACCTGAGCCGAAGGCAGACGCTTAACGACTGAGCCCCCCAGGCGCCCGTTTGTGTGGGTTATTTATGTAGTTGAGCTGTGTTTCTCCCAGTAGGGGGCTCTGATGCCCATCAAATGGAAAAGACACTGTGGCGCCTGAGCCTAGAGGCAGGTGGATTCCACTGTGAAGAGTTTGTAGGGTAACTGAGGAAGAGTAAGCATCCCGAACTCTTCTCCAGTAATACTTGTAGGGCAGGAAAAGGGGACTAGGCAATAGAAACCAACATGGTTGGGGTAGAGGTGTTTCACAGAGGGTAGAATAAGGACTCTACCAGAAAACCGAGCCCTTAGGCCTATGTATTACTGAAACCATAGTATCCCTCCATGAAAAGCAGGCTAGAAATGACAAAATTAGAAATACCCTGTCCTAGACCAGACATGTTTTCCTGTAATGTGGGAAGAATGTTCTTAGATTATCATCTACTCATTGTTGACCACAATTGTATTGTTCCATGTAGCATTTCACGAAGTAGCTCATGCACTTAATTCTTCATCTAAACACAGCAGCGCCCGCGCACGCGCGCACACACACACACACACACAGTGACCCAATTAAAACCCTTTAATACCCTCCCATTTCTATTAAGTCCAAGTACAGTACAAAATTCTGAACATGACCTAAGTCTGTTGAGCTAGAGCCTGACCACATCTCTGGAATTACCTTGTATCACTCCTCCACTCATTCCCTGAGCTCCAACCCCTCTCCCCTCCTTCTAGTTACTGCCTACGTATGCTTGGGATCTCAGCTCAAAAACTTGCCCTAGGAGAAACCTCCTCTCACCCCTAGGTTAGACAGCCCTGTTAAATGCGTACATAGCACTTTGTACTTCGCCTTCATAGTTCTAATGATGGGTCTCCTCCATGGGCTAAACAAAGCCCTAAACGACAGTTTGCATTAATAATTCACTTATGTGATTGTTAGATTGAGATCGAGTCTCCTCTGCGGGCTGCAGATTCCTTGGGATTAGGGCTCGTGTTTTTATTCCCCATGTATCCCAGTGCCCAGCATAAGACCTGGCTTAGAGCAGGTTGTCAGTATATATTTGTAGAATAAATGATTGAAGGAACAACTAGGTTCTTGACAGCTGTCTAGCTCATTGCTACCTGTTCTAATTTTTTCATCCAAAAAGAAAAAAACATTGCACTCAGGAATAAAAACTAGTAATATTCGGGTATTATATACAAGGCTATTTGAGAAAGTTGGGGAAAATAACGTAGCAAGAAAAGCACTTAGCTACAAGATATGGAGAAAAAAATAATAGAAAAGAATAAGAGATAAGATGACATCAAACACAAATTTTGTCATATTTGAGACAGGGTATCAGAGGGGCACATTTTCTAGAGAATTCTCCCAGAAGGCTTATGCTGACACGGAGCAGGTTTGCACCTCTGTGCATTGATTCAGGCTGAGTATTATAATTAAAGCAAGGAACCTGGAAAATTCAGCTCCTGACTCAGTGTAGCCTCTCCTTAGCAGGGCAAGGTCCTAGTGAGAAATGATACTGAATGCCAGGGAAAGCCAAGCCCAGTGCAAGATTGTATTAAACTAGACTACACCAATTAGGATACTCCTTTCACTTAGACTTTGCTCTGGGAAGCTTAAATTGCTCTATCTTTGAGTTGATTTCTAAGTCCTTTTTACATGGTAGTTACAAGTCTTTGAGAGCTTCCTCACGATCTGGTATAATAATTTTCCAGAATCATTGTGTATATTTTCTACCCAAACATGGAATCAGCCTATATCTAAGAAATAATATGTCAAGAAACAATCTGGGCACTAGCAATGCTCATTGCTACTGGCTTGTGTTTTTTGTTTGTTTGGTTTTTGTTTGTTTGGTTTTTTGCTATAGGCTTAGTTATTGTTTCCATGCCCCTTCAGTGATATATATATTAAAAAGAAGGAGGAGGAGGAGGAAGGGGAAAAGGAAGAGGAAGAGGAAAAAGGAGAAGGAGGAGGAAGATGGGGAGGAAAGAAAAAAATACCTCTTGACTTTATATTGACAATTCTTTTTTTTAAAAAATATTTTATTTATTTATTTGAGAGAGAAAAAGAACACAAGCAGGGGCGGGGGGAGTGCAGAGGGATGAGGGAGAAGCAGACTCCCCACTGAGCAGGGAACCAACAAGGGGCTCCATCCCAGGACCCTGGGATCATGACCCGAGCCGAAGGCAGCTGCTTAACCGACAAGAGCCAGCCAGGTGCCCTATATTGACAATTCCGATTCAAGTTCAGTACCACAAGATTTTTTCATTACTTTTCTACTACATATGTATGCATCTCCTTTATGATGAGAAATCTGAATCTCAAGGACACAAGAAATGATAGAATGACAGTATCTATTAATTATTCATTTATCCCATACCACACACAAAATAGTCTCAGAAAAACACTAGGATTTCAGAATTTACTACTTCTGATGAAATGAAAACCAATTCCTGCTGACCTCAGAGGAAGTGAAGCCAGAGAGAAAAACAATAAAAGGGAGTACTTTTGCCCACAATGTGTAAATTCTATGACATTTACTCTCTTAACAAAGCCCATCCTGTTTTCTGAAATGCTGAGTTAAGTTATTCAGACCAATGCTCCTGGCAAAAGCTTACTTTTTAAATGGGATAAAATTAAAAAACAAATATTTATTGATGATATATATATATGTATATCTGATGATATATATATATATGTATATCTGATTATATATATATATATATATATATATATATATATATATATATATATATCATCTTAAAAGAATCAAAGAACTGACATGGCAGTTAGGGCTCATGTTTTTATTCCCCATGTATCCCAGTGCCCAGCATAAGACCTGGCTTTTTTTTGACAGCTGTCTAGCTCATTGCTACCTGTTCTAATTTTTTCATCCAAAAAGAAAAAAACATTGCACTCAGGATCCCAGAGGTGCAGGTAAAGATAGAAGTTTCTTTCACTCTCAGAGTAATTATCCATCCTAAATATTTTGGATTTTTGTTTTGCTGGCCTTCTGGAAATTGAAAGAAAGAAGTCAAACCCAGAGATGACATAAAATAAAGTCTAATAGGAATTCACCCCATAATATTCTAGACTACAAAGGGCTGCACCCTTATACACACCAGTCCTGGCACAAAATTGCAGTCAGTTAAACTCTTCTCCATCTCCTTTATTTTTTAGGAAGTTTCAAGTCTTGAATTTGATTTGGAGTTGTCTTAAAGTAGTAGTACTTCCAAGCACCTGGAATCAAATGTAAATTCTTTCTGGAAAAGGCCAAATTTCTATTAGATCCCAGATAATTTATCCAATACATTTTTTAAATTCAAGATTAAGTCAAAGATAACCAGATATATAAAGAAGTGATATCCAGTGGAAATTATGGACTACAGTAATATAGACTATGGTCTATAGACTATCATAGTTTTACAAAGACTTCAAATCTTGGAATTTATAAATTTACTATGTTTAAAATTTTGTTTAACAATTAACATCTGAAGAAAAGGAGAAACTATCAAGAGAGTCATCATTTTATAATTTAAAGTATAAAACAGATTCTTAAAGGATCAAATGGAACTTTGAGATATAAGAAATAAAATCACCAAAATTTAAAACTTAACAGATGGGTTTAACAACAGATTTGACACAGACAAAAAAAATAAATGAACTAGAAAAAAATAATAATAAAACTATCCACAATGAAGGATGGAGTGTCAGTTTGCTGGTGCAGAAGAAAATGTAAGAGACATAAAGAATAAAGAAGACTGCACATGCTTAGTTAAAGTCTTAGCAGGTAAAAAGAGAAATAGTGCCAAAGCAGCATTTGAAATTTCAGAACTGTTAAAATTATTCAGAACTGTTAAAATTTCAGAGCTGATGAAAAACACTGTTCCACAGAGTCAAGAAGCCCAATGAATCCAAAGTAAGATCAATTTACAGTGCCACATGCATCCATTAGAGAAGAGAAAAAGTTTCAAATCAGTAATCGAGGTCTTCACCTCAAAACCCAAAGAAGAGTAAAATTAACCAAAAGCATGCAGAAGGAAGGAAATAATAAAAATTAAAACAAAAATCAATGACATTGGAAAGAGAAAAACAATAGAGAAAATCAATGAAGCCAAGACCTGGTTCTTTGAAAAGATCAAAAAAATTGGCAAATCTCTAGCAAGATAAACAAAGAAAGAAGAGAGAAGACATGAATTACCAACATTAAGAATGAACAGAGACTATCACTACGGATCCTCCAGATATCTAAAGCCTAATAAGGGAACACTACCAACAACTGTACACACATAAATCTGACAACTTAGATGAAATGAACCAATTTCTCAACAAACACATGGCACATGGATCAGAGACAAAGCCCCCAGCTGAGCTTTTCCTGAGGTCCTATCCTAGAAAATCCTGTGTAAGATAAAAGGACTCTTTTTAAGGGTCAGCCAACTCAGCCAACATGAAATAGATCATTTGAATAACCCTGTATTTATTAAGAAAATTGAATCTGTAAATAAAAAAAATCTTCCCATAAAAGAAATTTCTAGACCCAGAGGATTTCACAGAAATTTCTACAAACCATTTAAAGAAGAATTACCACCAATTCTATACAGTCTCTTCCCCATCAGAACAGAACATCAGGACAGAACATCTGCCAGTTCATTTTCTTTAGCCAGTATCACTCTGATACCAAAACCAGACAAAGAGAATACAAAAAAGAAAACTACAGATCAATCTCCCTGATCAATACAAATGCAAAAGTCCTTGACAAAATATTAGTATAGATTAGATAACTCTCAAAACTCAACAAGAAAAAAAATAAACATTCCAATTAAACACAGGCAATGACATGCAGAGACATTTTGCTGAAGAAGATAGACAGATGGCAGATAAGCACATGAAAAGATGTTCAACATCATTAACCATTGAGGAAATGCAAATTAAAACCACAGTGGGGTATGCCTACCTACCTTTGAGAATGACTCAAATTTAAAAAAAATAAAATAACAGTACACCAAATGATGGTGAGGATGTAGAGAAACTGAATCATTCACACATTGTTGGTGGGAATGTAAAATGACCCATCCATTCTGAAAAACAGTTTGACAGTTTCTTAAAAACGTAAACATGTAGCTATCCTACGAACCAGCAATTACATTCCTGAGCATGTATCCCAGAGAAATAAAGACATGCTCACACACAAACCTCTACATAAATGTTCATAGAAGCTGTTTTCCAGAGAGCTGAAAACTGGGAACAGCCTAGTTGCCCTTCAGTGCATGAATGGCTAACCCAACCATGGCGTATGCACACCATGGAATACCACTGAGCTACAGAAACAAATGAGCAACTGAGGCATACAACACCCTGGATGAATCTCCAGAGAATGATGCTGAGTGAAAAAAGCCAATCCCGTCAGCTTATATATTGAATGATTCCATTTACATAACATTCTGGAAAGGACAAAATGATAAACATGGATAAGAAGTGAGTGGTTTCCAGAGATTAAATGAGGAGATGGTAGAAGGAGAAGTGGGTACAGCTATAAAAAGGCAGCACAGGGGATCCTAATGGTAATGGAATTGTTCTGTAGCTTGACTGTATCAATGACAATTCCCTGGTTATACTTTGTACTCGAGTTCTGCAAGAAGTTATCGAGGAAAACTGGGCAAAGGATACACAGGATCTATCCATATAATCACCATGTGAGTCTACAATTATCTCAGAATAAAAAGGTTAAATTAAATAAATCGGTAAAACTTACGGTCTTTAAAAAGTGCTCCTTTTTAAGAAGTTTTAAACAAAACCTGGAACTAAAATTCCCTATGGCATCAACAATGGAGTGGGAGAATGCCCCAGGTGTCTATTGTATAATAAACTTCCTCAAAATTCAGGACCCTTAAAAAGAGTCCTTTTATCTTACTCAGGATTTTCTAGGATAGGACCTCAGGAAAAGCTCAGCTGGGGGCTTTGTCTCTGATCCATGTGCCATTTCCTGGAGAGGCTAGGGCTAGAGTCTCCACTTCCAGATGCTTCCTTCCCTCACTTCTTGGTGCCTCGATGCACCTTGCCCTCTGGCTCTGCACTATGTCTCCTCCTCCAGGGCCTCTCCACACAGCCAGGTCTTCTCACGGATTAATAGTCTTGGGCTAGTTGCACTTCCATGGTAGCTGGCTTCGAGGAGGCAGGAACAGAAGCTCTTAGACCAGTAAGAGCTACACCTGGAACAGGCATGTGTGTCACTTCTGCCAGATGCTATTGGTCAAAGTTATCATAGAGCCTTCCTACCCAGATTCAAGGTGGTGGAGAAAGAGACTCCAATTCTTGACTGCAATGGGAGATAACATTGTGGTGATCCTTGGGAAACACAATCTGCCCCAAAGGGAAGTGCAGAATTTATAAGGGCAGAAAAAGTTGATATATGCATTAATAATTCAAGGATAACCCCTAGAGGCATAGAATGAAAACTATATAACTTTCACCGATGCAGAAGAAAAAACTGAACGAAGAAAACTTGATCCAACAGAAAGCAGAAAACAAAAGTTAGAAGCAAAGCAAAAGCATAATAATAGGAGAGCAAAAACAAATCCACATTTATCAGTAATTACAATAAGTACAAATTAAAGTTGAAAGTCCTCAAATCTAGTGCTATGTTATTTTCAAGAGACACAAATTTAATACAGAAAAGTTGATAATCAAGAGTAAAAGAAAAAACAAGAGTAAAAGAAATATTTATCAGGCAAAAATTACCAAAAGAAAATTAATACTTATTAATATCACAAAAGAAGCTATTATGAAAACTATTTAAAAAAACAAAATGAAGCATTTTATACTGAGAAAGAGAACAAAGCCACAGAAGACCTGAGATGTATAAGATATAAGATATAGCCTCGTTTTGGTCAGGATAGACTAGTCTGTGTTGAATAACAAACATCCCTAAAATTTCGGTAGCTCAACACAACAAAAGTTTATTTTTCATTCTCGTCACATGTCCAACGTGAGTTTGTGAGGAGCTCTGTTCCAGCTGACTGGGGAGACATGTCTGTTAGTTTGTCTATCATGTATAGAATGTGTTGTTCCAGGAAGGATTTAAGAGTACTTAAAGAGATTCACAAACTACAGCAAGATATCAGAAAATAAGTGGAAAAGACATATGATAGCTTCCTAAGTAACAGAAACCAATTATAGCACGCAAAGTCTTTCTCAAACATTCAGGGTCGAGGAAAAGTCCCCACAAAGCCCTCCACCTAAAATCTCCCTTAGCGACCAATCCCACTTCATCTGCTCTTTGGTGGCAATCTAAGAAGACCACATTTCAAAATGCGGTGGTCAAAGTACTACTACATTTTTTAGTGAAAGGAACTCCTTCTAACGTGTTTCACTCTTTGGCGTACATAGGGATAATTTAAAATAAAACATTAAGACGCCAGTCAGTCCATGAACCTATCTTATCTTTTGTAATAGAGTGTGTTTTCCAAAGACGGCCACAACACTATGTCTCCCATCCCACAGTGCTATTTAAAATGGGACATTTGACTCTCTGGGACCTCTGAAAATACTTCCACTGACTGGATGCATTGTAAGTGATGTTATGTGACTTCCAAGACTAGATCATAAAAGACAATACAGCTTCTGCAGGCCTTTCTCTTAAGGGACATGTGACTTGGAAGCCTGAGCTGATCTATATGGAAGTGGGCTATCTAGAAGCTGTCATGGGAGAGGCGATCTAGGGATAGAGACCAATGCCCAGGGAGCCAAATGACCTAACTCCCAGCTGTTCTTATCTTCCCAGCCCAGGCATCAGACATCACAGTGAGTAAGATTTCAGAGGAATCCAGCTCAGTCTTCAAGCTGCCCAGCAGGGAGAGATGAGCGGTCTTGCCAACCTTGCCAAATTTCAGACTTGTGAGCAAAACAATGTTATTAATGTAAGCCGCTAAGTTTTGGGATAGTTTTGTTATGCAGCAGTTGATAACAATTGGAATTTTGTACTTACTTAAAGGATTACCTTTTGCAAGCAGAGAGATAGTAGGTGGAGAAGAGAAGTATGAGGTGGAATCCAGAATGGGTGTTTGGGGTATGAATACATGAATTATGACAGACCCAAAACTGACAGATATGATGAATGACTTAAATTTGGTAAACCTCAAGGCAGACTCTGCTGGAGTTACCGTGACTGGAGAAAGCAGAGGACAACATCTGCAAGTAGAGATTGCTCATCAGCCAGAAAGTTCGGACAGGGATGCCAGATCTAGGGCTGGAGACATGCAGGCAAACCCACCAGGGTCTCTGATGACTGTGCCCAGCTCCGTTCATAGTCACCGTCGCAACGGGGACCCTCTCTTGTACGGTCTACAGCCCTGCGGTCAGCTCATACTGTGCTTATTACTGCCTCCTGCTTTGAGTAGATGGAAACGCACCCCTCTCTTCTAGATTTCTCTACCTCTTGACCACTCGCCTGGATTCACCTTCTCCCTCCATTCATCATCTGATTTTACCCTGAATGATGTGTACATTCTTGTCTGTCTAGGCCACAATTCTTACTGTTAACCTAGCTCATATGATTGGATTCTATATATCTCTTAACCTCGGCCAGTCACATTACTAAAGTCATGGTAATAACTGTACCACATTTTCTTAATTCTTTGCCTATTTTAGATGTTTGAGTTGTTTCAAATCATGCATTTTTTGTAAATGACTGAGGATGAACGTCCTTAAATATAAATGCTTGTCTCCTTTCCTTTTTCCTTAGATAAATTTGCTAGAATTTGGAATTACTGAATTACTGGATCAAAAGCTGAATACTGTGACATCCATAGATTTAGATCTCAACCCTCAGAAAGATGCTAACAGTATTTACTCCATCCCCCACCATGATGCCTCAGTCTACTTTGCTGCTACCAGCAACCCCATCCTGGGAAATCAAATCTCCCTCACAGAGACCTCTTTTTTTTTTTTAAGATTTTATTTATTTATTTGTCAGAGAGAAAGAGAGAGAGTGGCAGGCAGAGGGAGAAGCAGGCTCCTGGCTGAGCAAGGAGCCCGATGTGGGACTCGATCCCAGGACCCTGGGATCATGACCTGAGCCGAAGGCAGATGCTTAACCGACTTAGCCACCCAGGCATCCCTCACAGAGACCTCTTACAAAAATTCAGTCAGCCTTGAGCTCCTTAGGTAAAAATATGATGTCAAGGTCTTTTTAAAGGAACAATCCAGAAATTTGAAATGTATGAAAGATAAAACAAGAAAGTCAAGGAAGAAAACAGTGCTAAAGATTAACATGAAAATATGCTTAGTCTCATAAACAATGATGGGAGTGTAAAGCAAAACAATGGGATCTATCATCATGGCAAAGTTCTAAGACTGAAAATGTCCAGCATTAATGAGGATATGGGGAAACACCTTGACAGAAATCTTTAATTGAGTTAAAATTATTATTTCAATAAACTTATTACTTATTAGTAATGGCCAGTATTAATTTTTGAAGTGTTAAAATAGAATTAGATAAAATTTCAGATTATCTGGAGGATGATCTGAAAATATCAAAAATCTGAATATATACCCTTGACCTCACAACTCTACTTCCAGAGTTTATTCTAAGAAGATAACCAGACAAGTGTGGAAAAATGTGTTCACCAACAAGGGTGTTCATTACAACATTATTTATCATTGTAGGAACTGGAGACAATCTAGAGTCCAACAATAGTGACTTTGTTAATTTCATTATGCTATATACATACAAAGTTTTACAAAGGTACTAAGAAAATCTTCTGGGAAGATTTGTTATTTTCTGGACACAGGTCAATGTCACATGGCAGTATAAACATTTTCTACAAGCTTTTTTTCCTTTTCACAAATTCCATATGTACTGACTTGAAAATATGCCCAATATATCATATAAAAAAAAAGATGTTAAAGAAAAAAACTTATATCACATTCTTTCTTGCTTCCTTCTTTCTGAGGCATACTCTGCGGGTATAAACCTCAAACCTACTAGTAGTTACCTCTGGAAGAAAATACTGTGTTAGAGATTTCTATACACTTATGAGTTGCTGTTTTGTTGTGGTTTTTTTTTCCATGAACTTTCAGACTTTTTATAATCAGCAAATATATCAAAGACATTTCCATTTATTAAACAAAGCATTTCTTAATTGATTTACTCATTAAACAAAAAGCCATTGAAGGCATGACTTCTGCCAGGCTCTCTCCTGGACAATGAAGCACAAGATGAGTAAGAAGTTCTTGGAAACTAGGAGGAAAAACAAAGAATTGTAATGATACATGACCTTGCTGGCTTTACATATATGTTAATGAATGATGCTTTGTGAATGAAATGTAAACTCCATTTGGGACCCCATGGAATTCTGAGGTCCCTCACCAGCTGAGGTCGTTATGGACAGAATCTGCTATCATAAAGTTTTCAGTAAGAGGCTGAGAGTGGAGAAAAGAGGAGAAAGGATGAGTCATCCTTTCTGGTGTTCAGGAACCCTGAATCCCAGGTCTCTGGCCTTAGGCCAGGACAAGTGCACTTGTAGAGGCTGTGACAATTTCCCAGGCTGAGGTGGATGCACGAGGAGGCAGGTCTGATGACTTCCTTTGAAGTAGAAAGCACTCTCTTCTTCCTGGAAGATTTGCTATTTTCTGGACCCAGTTAGGTCAAAGTCACATGGAAGTATAAACACTTTCTACAAGCTCTTTTTCCTTCCCACGAACTCTATGCAACTGACACACAGATTGTCTCCTATGTACATCAAAGCACCGAATCATAAACTGTTTACTAGAAGAAGGAAATTGAAGTTTTCCAGAACTTGCCTGCAGAGAATCTTCATTATGATGGAAGCAGACCAAGACTGGCCACACTTCCAAGGCCTCAGGGAATGGCAGCTACCCCACACAGTGACACAGGAGAAGGCAGCGGGACAGAGGAGAGCAGCTACAAGGTTCAGGCAGGCCTGGCTTCCAGACTTCAAAGGCACAAACATGCATTTTTAAATTCAACGACATCTCTCAGTCTGCCTCTCATCCATTGCACACTGATGCCATGTGAGCAATTGCCCCCGATCAAAGAGCCAGATGCTGACTCAGCCATTGGCCAGGCCCATCCCTGACCTGAGAACCTAAGGATAACCAGCCACCAATAAACAGGTTTTGCACTGACTGAAGCTACTCCATCAGTCCATTGATCAGCTCATACTTATTTGGTATATTTGATAAGAAAAATCTGTGTCCTAAGATGGCCGACCGAGCCAGTGAGAGAGTCCCAGTCCTTGCCCCGGGGCTCTTCTGGGTTCTTCTCCCTGTTGGGCTTCCCCCGCGCACCAATCCGGGTCCTTCTCCCTGCCCCGCTTCACGCACGTGCCAAGAGTGCCCAGTATGTGGAAGTAGAAGTGTATAAATTGCCCCCTTTGTTTGTGCTTGGGGCTCAGGCCTTTGGAGACCACTCTCCTCTGAGCCTGAGGCGTTAAATAAACCTCCTATCCTCCAAGATCTCTGGGTGCCGCTTGGTTCTTCCGTCGGGCGATCCAGTCCAGCTTCCGTAACATACTCACTGTGCCCATAGTACTGAGCATAGAAGAAAAAAAAACCCAGCACTTCTTGGAATTTGACCCATGTGAAGACAGGTAAGATCTGTATGCAAATACTTCCAGAAGAGTTCCAAAAAGAATGTGGTGGGTTCTACAATGGAGTTCATTTTATTTTATTTTATTTTATTTTTTAAGATTTTATTTATTTGAGAGAGAGAGAATGAGAGAGAGCACATGAGAGGGGGGAGGGCCAGAGGGAGAAGCAGACTCCCTGCCGAGCAGGGAGCCCGATGCGGGACTCGATCCCGGGACTCCAGGATCATGACCTGAGCCGAAGGCAGTCGCCCAACCAACTGAGCCACCCAGGCGCCCAATGGAGTTCATTTTAAAACGCTAAGATTTGCTCAAGGAAGAACAAGTCACAGCACCCTGAAGTTTCCTTAATTAATCATAAATGTCAGTTTTGTTTGTTTGCTGGTTGGTTTATGTGCATCTTTCCCACCATGCATGCATAAGGGCAACTGCTTTATTCACTGATATATCCTTAGTATAATACAGAAATTTGCTAATTGAAAGGAAGAAAGGAAAAAGAGGGAAGGAATAAGGAGAGAGAGAAAGAGAGAACAGAGGGGAGGAAGGCAGCATACATAGCAGTTGAAAGCTTCATATCGGGGCACCTGGGTGGCTCAGTCGTTAAGCGTCTGCCTTCGGCTCAGGTTATGGTCCCAGGGTCCTGGGATTGAGCCCTGCATCGGGCTCTCTGCTCAGCGGGAAGCCTGCTTCTCCCTCTCCCACTCCCCCTGCTTGTATTCCCTCTCTCACTGTGTCTCTCTCTGTCAAATAAATAAATAAAATCTTAAAAAAAAAAAAGAAAGCTTCGTATCTATAGACTGCCAGGATTAAACCCCAACTCCTGTGAAGTACAGTTATGTGACCTCAGGCAACTTAATTAACCTCTCTGTGCTTTTGTTTCTTTATCCTGAAAATAGAGGAAATAATAATACTACCTACCTCACTGAGTTGAACAAAACCTTGAGTTAATATTTGTGGCTTTAGAACAATGTCTGGACAGAATAAGCACTGAATAAATATTTATTACATTTTTAAAACCACAAAGAAATATACATTGGGGAAAAATTAAGAAATTATTTTGAGAGCTGTTTGGGGATTACAATGCATAGATCTTGGCCATTGTTTTGATGCTTTATGTTCAGAGCAAAGAATAGAGAGTCAAGGCAGAGAGGCCGAAACAACGAGAGCAAGGAATGGGAATCCCAGACCTCCAGCCAGATCGTGCCTGCCAGGAGGGGAGCAAGTTCATGGGCACAGCCCCATCCAAGAAATCTCCGGGGGGGAGGGGAAGCACTCTCACACACCCCTACACTCACACACCCCTAGACTGCCATGAGCTTTCAAGATGTATATAGTCCTCCTTCATTTGACCTGGAATTCCTTGGGCATAGGGACTGCTTTTTTCACACTGTATTCCAACTCACTTGGCTGTATGACCTTGGACCAGTTGCTTGGCCGTTCTGTCGCTCGGTTCCCTGATAAGTTTAAAGGTGATAGTGACAAAGCTGTCTAACAATCCTGTCAGACGTGATAAATGGGACAAGGTTTAAAATGTGCTTTGTGCAATGCCCAGCATGTTGTAAACCCTCGGTGACCATTGGTTCATATTATTATAAAAGCCAAGCATACGTTTGTGAAACCAAACAAGGTAATGGTATAAAAAATGTATAGCTGAACTGGAATCAGAGAGCATCCATGCATCCACAGGTAGAGGGATATGCGTTTGGCTAAGAAAAAATGTAAAAAAAAAAAGAAAAATATAGCAGCCAAACAAGAATGAAAGCTACAGTCACATCCCAGAGAGATCTCAAAAATATAATGCTGAAGGGAAAATAAGAAACAGAAGGTTTTTTACGGCACAATACCATTTATGTTTAAAAAATTAAAATATTAAAAGATATAAACACAGGGCGCCTGGGTGGCTCAGTTGGTTAAGCGACTGCCTTCGGCTCAGGTCATGATCCTGGAGTCCCGGGATCGAGTCCCGCATCGGGCTCCCTGCTCGGCAGGGAGTCTGCTTCTCCCTCTGACCCTCCTCCCTCTCATGTGCTCTCTGTCTCTCATTCTCTCTGTCTCAAAGAAATAATAAAATCTTAAAAAAAAGAAAAGAAAAGAAAAGTTTTTTTAAAAAAAAGATATAAACACAAGCACATGGCACATTTCTTGAGGCTAGAAATATATAAATACATGTTTGGAAGGTAGAGGAGAAGAAAATGCATGAAATATGTGGAAGTGCTTAACTAAGCAAGGGACAAGAATAGGAGTATAAATGGGAGATTGTGCTGGCTGGGAAACGCCTCCCCCCAAAGATACCTCGTCCCAGTCCCTGGAACCTGTAACTGCCCCCTTAGTTGAAAGAAGGGGCTTTGCAGATGTGATTCTTTAAGGATCTTGGGATGGGGAGAGTAACCTGGATGATCTGGGTGGGCCCTCAGTCCAATTACAAGTGTCCTTAGAAGAGGAGGGGGAGGAAGATTTGACACACACAAAGAGAGGGTGATATGAAGATGGAGCAGAAAGAGATTTGAAGCTGCTGATGTTGAAGATTGGAGTGATGTGGCCACGGCCGAGGAATGCCAAGAGCCACCAGAGGCTGGAAAGGCTCCATTAAGCCTCTGGAGAGAATGTGGCCCGACAGCACCTTGATTCCCACCCAGTGATACTGATCTCGGACTTCCGGCCTCCGGAACCAGGATAGAATCAATTTCATTTCTGTTGTTTTAAGCCACTAAGTTTGTGCTTATTTGTTACAGCTGCCACAGGAAACGAGCAATGAAGAGGGAAAGTAAAAAGATATAGAAGTGGCTTTACATGGATGTATGATTACAGATTGCTATGAATGGAGGCAGATAGGCCACTAAATTCCTCTCACTCGGTTCCATAAGAACAAGGAAACAAACAAAAAATTGGCAATGGCCACATAAAATGCCATTGTTAACTATATTCCAAAACGTATTTAAACAGTCCTCTTGAGATGTCCTTAGGTAGTTCTAGAGGTCTCCTTTAAAACTTATTCAACATAGATGGAGCAGCTAATGCATCAGATTCGAAGTGAGCAAAGACATAAGCAGACATGTCATAAAAGAGGAAATGCCACAGAATAGCAAACATGGGAGATCATTCAGCCTCCAGGCAGTGCAGTTTAAAACAATAATGACAATTCATATTTTTGCCCATCAAAATGACAGATTTCTTTATTCACTGTAAATTTTACATTTTCCCTCACACTTTATTTTTAGCCTGCTTTTTCCCCACTTAGCAATTTATCTTCTAAACATGACTTTGAATGAAATGAGTAAAATAAATACTGGAAAAAAATGTGACAAAATTGGCAGTATCCCTCACTGCTGACGGCTGTGTCATTAGAAGAAATCTGGCAGTATGGAGAGCCTTAAAATTTTTCAAAGACTTTGATCTTCACTTCGGTTTTACTTCTGATGTTTTCTAAGGAAGTGAGCCTGGTTGAGGAAGCACAGCGTTCATTATAGAATCTAAAATAACAAGCATGAACACGACATAATAGCTTAGAATAGGGTCCGCAAACGATGGCCCATGGGCCCGACGTGGCCTGTGGCTTGTTTTCGTAAATAAAGTTCTGTTGGAACTCAGTGTCTTGTGACTGCCTTTGTACCATCTGGCCAGTGCTGAGTACGTGTGAAGAGATACACGTCTCCCAAAGCCAAAAACATTTACCGGCTGGCCCTTTATAGAAAGAGTATGCTCATTCCTAGTTTAGATTTGGCGATCGGGTTAAACTACGCCCCAAATGCTTCCTGGACTGTTTTGCAGCCCTTGAGAAAAATGTTCATGGGGAGTTTATAAAAATAATAAAAAAGGAAAAATGTTTCATGCTATGAGAAGACAAGAGGATACAGAATAATAGGAACTATATAGTTACAATTATATAATCATGATAGTTACAATCATTTAAAATAAAAAGACTGCAGGGAAGTATGACAAAATGTTAATAATATTCGTTATCTTCAAGCGATGGAAAATACATACGATTTTAATTTTGTACTCTCTCTCCTGTGCTTTTCTTCAATTTATGTTAATTCAATTATTCAGTGTATATTAATGAACATATTTCACCTTAAAGTATAAAAATAAATATCAATTAAAAAATTGAAACTAATATTGAGTCTCCAGTGCACTAGATCTTACAGACTCTTAGATTAAAGATAACGATTATGTATCATCATTAATATCTTCTCCTAGCACTTCTGGCCCCCTAAAGAGAACTCCTACCCACCAGAGTTACAGATTTTATTTCCCCATTCAAATTTATACGACAGGATATGGCTTTCTCCATTTTCACCCTCTTCTGGTGGATGGACACATGTCTGCCTCATTTCTGGACCCTGTCCTGTTCTATAAGAAAAAAGGAAAAAAGGGGGGGCGGATTTCTAGAGAAGGGAAAGAAATACGTAGAATTCTGCTAAGGGGTGTTAATCATACTGACAACAAGTCTGGACCTCCACGTCCCTTTTCCTTCATTCCTTTATTATCTGCTTGTGACACCACTTCTGAGGGAAAACCAGATGAACTGAAATAAATGAATGACAACCTAGGCCAGAGAAGGAAGAAGCAGAAGTGAGACTTCGAGGGTAGGCAGACAAGGGAGGGGATGGGGCGACAACAGCAGATGACTCCTTCCTTCCTTCTGAGGTGGACTCCATGTAGATTAAAGCTGCCACAGGAGAAAAGCAGAGATCTGTTTCTCATCCCCCTCCAGATGCGTGTATGCGAACTTTGTTCAATACTGAAGTAAAACTTCTCCCCACCCATCGGAAAAATGTTAAGGGGTTAGCTAAAGGATTTTGCTTAATTCAAAACCATCACGCATGAAGAGCACAGCGAGTAAGACAGAAGTGAGAACAAAGTTCAACTAAAAAGGGGAGCTCAGCCAAAGTAGCTTCACTTCCCATAATCACTTCCTATTATCTGTAAGGCCTGGAAAAATGGCAGCATGAAGCTTTCTGAACTGATTGGGGAGTATATCAGTTCCCCAGCGTTTGGGGGATATAGGGTCAGAGGTGCCGATTCCGTTTCAATTAGCCACAAGTCATTCCAAATAACCAGGCGGTCCCAGGCTCTCGTTCCTCCACCCGCTCAGCCTGTTTGCACACACTCGCTGAGCCAGACCGCTGGGGGATGGACAGCATGTAAGAGTGAGCAGGAGAAAGTGACAGCCACACATCCATCATCCACCAATTTGGCACTTACTAATCACATCTCATCTCTTAGCCCCACGAACAGATTAAACTTAATTTCCTTCCTTGGAGTCAAAAGCTGCCTCTAAGAGCATCACTTGCTCTCTTTGCATCTCTCTTCCTTCATGAAAAATTTCCCAAACTACAAAGTGGGGCCTAGAAAGGAAGCCTGACCTGGAGGGACTCTGTTCATTTCTTCAACAAATGTTTATTGAGCACCAGCTAGGTGCCCAGCACAGTTCTAGGCTTTGGTGATATAGCAGAGAGAAAATAAAGATCCCCACACTGGTGGGACTTAGATTCAAACAGGGGCGGGGGACACTAGGGAGCAAAGGTAATAAGTAAATGATGTTGGAAGATAATAAGTGATGTGGACAAAAAGAAAGTAGGAGAGGGTCAGGGGGAATTGGGAGTGGGTGTGGAAGGGTCTGTCCACGTCATTAAATAGGACAGTCAGAACAAACCTTATTAAATAGGTGAGCAAAGACTTGAAGAAGCTGAGGGAGTTACGAAAGTAGCAGCCCTTCCACTAGGAGTTGATACCTTTTCAGATATTCCTCCCGGGACCTTCACAACAGAGCAGTCGGCGTGCAATCAAGTCTGGCTTCTTTTCCCAAAAACTAATACAGAAACCAAGTCAAGCCCAAAGGGAAAATAATCACTACAGTGCAGGCTTGAGCAGGGACTTCCTTTTCTTTACCACTGGATTTCTAGAGCCTGGCACATAGAAATCACCCGATTAATCTTTGTTGAGTGAATGACTAAATGATTACCTGCTACCTATACGTTATGCGGAGTTCGAGACACAGTGCCGAAGGACATTGGAGCAATGCTTCAAATAGGTTGTGCTGATTTCCTGAACTGACCCTCACCTTCCTGCTGTGCTCAGCAGGAGTTCTGGGAACATTTCTCCTGGTGACAGCATCTGTTTTATCTCGGGGTTGTCCACAGCTTGTTCTTTTTTTTTTTTTTTTAAGGTTTTATTTATTTATTTGACAGAGATACACAGCGAGAGAGGGAACACAAGCAGGGGGAGTGGGAGAGGGAGAAGCAGGCTCCCCGCAGAGCAGGGAGCCCAATGCAGGACTCGAACCCAGGACCCTGGGATCATGACCCGAGCCGAAGGCAGACGGTTAACCGACTGAGCTACCCAGGTGCCCCGACAGCTTTGTTCTCTTTAAATCAACTTATGAACTACCTATTTTATGTTAGCCAGGACTAGGTCCTAGAGTGATGGAAGTTAGGTCGTGTGTGGTGGTAGGCAGCCTCTAGGATGGTCCTAATGAACCCTGCCTCCTGATAGTCATGCCCTATGTAAGCCTGTCCTTTAAGTGTGGGTGGGATCTAGTAACTGACTCATCTCTAAACAAATACAATATGGCAAAAGGGATGAGGTATCACTTTCAAGATTACATTACAAAAAGACTGTAACTTCAGTCTGCTCGCCATCTCTCACTCTCTCTTTCTCTCTCTCTAGCCCTTGCCTTGGGAGAAGCAACCTGCCATGTTGTGTATGGCCCCATGGAGAGGTCTACATGGCAAGGAAGGGATGTCTCTGACCAACAATTACCTGCAAAGACTTGAGGTTGTCCCCCTCCAGGTGAGTGAGCTTCGAAGCAGATGCTTTTTATAGTTGAGCTTTGAGAAGACCAGGGCCCCAGCAACACCTTGATTGCAGCCTCTGAGAAGCCCTAACACGGAGGACTCAGCTAAGCTGTGCCTGGCTTCTTGACTCTCAGAAACTATGATAGGGGAGAGACTGGGTGACTCAGTCGGTTAAGCATCTGCCTTTGGCTCAGCTCAGGTCATGATCCCAGGGTCCTGGGATCGAGCCACACATCAGGCTCCCCGCTCAGCTGAGAACCTGCTTCTCCCTCTCCCACTGCCTGCCACTCCTGCTTGTGCGCGTGCTCTCTCTCTCTCTGGCAAATAAATAAATGAAATCTTTTTTTTTTTTTAAAGATTTTCTTTATTTATTTGAGAGAGAGAATGAGAGACAGCACGAGAGGGAAGAGGGTCAGAGGGAGAAGCAGACCCCCCGCTGAGCAGGGAGCCCGATGCGGGACTCGATCCCGGGACTCCAGGATCATGACCTGAGCCGAAGGCAGTCGCCCAACCAACTGAGCTACCCAGGCACCCCAAATAAATGAAATCTTAAAAAAAAAGAAAAGAAAAGAAACTATGATAGGATAAATGTTTGTTATTTTAAGCCACTGAGTTTAGGGATTATTTGTTATGCAGTGGTAGATAACTAATACACATGATCTACCCTCAAAACAAAATATGGTGAGGTGAGTGGCACATGAGTGATAAAAACAAAGGATTTGGGGTAGAGGGGGGTTCATAGGAATAAGAAATGGGTGATGGCAGATTATAATGACATCAATTTACATAGCTCTTTACACTTTACTGGGTGCTTCCCCAACTATCTCATCTGATCTTTACAATAAGCCTAAGGATGATACTTACCCAACATTAAATTTTTTTTTTTTTAAAGATTTTATTTATTTATTTGACAGAGAGAGAGAGACAGCGAGAGAGGGAACACAAGCAGGGAGAGGGTCAGAGGAAGAAGCAGGCTTCCCGCCGAGCACGAAGCCCGATGCGGGGCTCGATCCCAGAACCCTGAGATCATGACCTGAGCTGAAGGCAGTCGCTTAACCAACTGAGCCACCCAGGCGCCCCCCAACATTAAATATTAATCGATCTAGTCATTCAGTAAAAATTTTAAGGGTCAAATATGCACCTGTGATTAGTACAAAGGAAACCTATATAAGCCATAGTTAGTGTCCTCAGAGAACCCAGAACAGTTTAATACATTAAATAAACAATAAATAGATCAATAGACCTTGAGATCCAATATATTAGAGACCATAAAGAGGTATGCACAGAATACTCGATAACTCAAAGATGGGAATGATGAACTCTTCCAGAGGGCCTAAAAAATACTCAAAAATTGATTCTTTTTTTTTTTTCTAGCCTTATTGCGGTATATTTGGCAAATAAAAATTGTATATTTTTAAGGTATACAATGGGATGTTTTGATATATGTATACATTGTGAAATGATTACCATGATCAAGCTAATTAGCATATCTGTCACCTCACATAGTTTCCACTTGTTTGTATGGTGAGAATGCTTTAGCTAGATCCCCTTTTAGCAAATTTCAAGTATGCAGTACAGTATTATTAATTATAATCATCATGCCAGACATTAGATCTCTAGAAGGATGAGTTGGAAGTTTACCAGATTCTTGGATCCCAGAAAGGATGGGCAGGGAGGGAGAGAAGAGCATCTCAGGCAAATGAGGATGGGACCATGTGCAATGGCATGGAGTTTGAAACTGTATAGTCTCTTACAGAAGTTGATGATTCCAGCTGGCTTTCTGCCCGTGGATGCCACCGAGTAAATATCGTTAAAAGTCTCCCCCCACCGTCATGTCTAAGTCAGAGTCTCCCAAAGAGCCTGAACAGCTGCGGAAGCTCTTCATCAGAGGTTTGAGCTTTGAAACAACTGACGAGAGTCTGAGGAGCCATTTTGAGCAATGGGGAACGCTTACGGACCGTGTGGTAACGAGAGATCCAAACACCAAGCACTCCAGAGGCTTTGGGTTTGTCATGTATGCCTCTGTGGAGGAGGTGGATGCAGCCATGAACACAAGGCCACACAAGGTGGATGGAAGAGTTGTGGAACCAAAGAGGGCTGTCTCAAGAGAAGATTCTCAAAGACCTGGTGCCCATTTAACTGTGAAAAAGATTTTTGTTGGTGGCATTAAAGAAGACACTGAAGAACATCATCTTAGAGATTATTTTGAACAGTATGGGAAAATTGAAGTGATCGAGATCATGACTGACCGAGGCAGTGGCAAAAAGAGAGGTTTTGCTTTTGTAACATTTGATGACCATGACTCTGTAGACAAGATTGTCATTCAAAAATACCATACTGTGAATGGCCACAACTGTGAAATAAGGAAAGCCCTATCTAAGCAAGAGATGGCTAGTGCTTCATCCAGCCAAAGAGGTCGAAGTGGTTCTGGAAACTTTGGTGGTGGTCGTGGAGGTGGTTTTGGTGGGAATGACAACTTTGGTCGTGGAGGGAACTTCAGTGGTCGAGGTGGCTTTGGTGGCAGTCAAGGTGGTGGTGGATATGGTGGCAGTGGGGATGGCTATAACAGATTTGGTAATGATGGAAGCAACTTTGGAGGTAGCGGAAGCTATAATGATTTTGGCAATTACAACAATCAATCCTCAAATTTTGGACCCATGAAAGGAGGAAATTTTGGAGGCAGAAGCTCTGGCCCCTACGGTGGTGGAGGCCAATACTTTGCCAAACCACAAAACCAAGGTGGCTGTGGTGGTTCCAGCAACAGCAGTAGCTATGGCAGCAGCAGAAGGTTCTAATTACTGCCAGGAAACAAAGCTTAGCAGGAGAGGAGAGCCAGAGAAGTGACAGGGAAGCTACAGGTTATAACAGATTTGTGAACTCAGCCAAGCACAGTGGTGGCAGGGCCTAGTTGCTACAAAGAAGACATGTTTTAGACAATACTAATGTGTATGGGCAAAAAACTCGAGGACTGTATTTGTGACTAATTGTATAACAGGTTATTTTAGTTTCTGTTCCATGGAAAGTGTAAAGCATTCCAACAAAGGGTTTTAATGTAGATTTTTTTTTTTTGCACCCATCTGTTGATTGTTAAATGTAATAGTCTGATCATGATGCTGAATAAATGTGTCTTTAAAAAAAAAAAAAAAGAAGAAGATGATGATTCCACCTGGACAGGGAGTGGAGTGCATATAAAGAACAAATTGGCAAATGAAAAAGCTGTCTTTCTGACTCAACTCTCCTGGCCTATATGCTATGCTTTTGCCATGATGTCACACTGTCTTTTCTAATCTTTCTCAGCCTCATTTCCTGATTTCTCTTACTCCTTCATGAGATCTGATGGTCATTATAGATCATTGGAGAACAAATCAGAAGCCAGGAAGGGGCTCAGTCCAAGTGACAAATAAATTAGGGAGTGAACTGAAGTTCTGAAGGGAGATAAAGATGTGGCAGAGAGAGAGGGGAAGAGAGGGAAGGATGAAAAGGGACATGTGTAGCTTGAGGGAAGAGCAGGATTAAAGAAAAAAATTGTCAAGAAGTGTGGGGGAAATTAGAGAATTTTTGTAGTTAGGTTGTACAGAGCCAAATCAGAAGGAAAGATTTACATATGATATATTGGGTGAAGACAAGTAAAAGCTAAAGGTTTTAAGAGAATAAATAGATTCTCTAAAATGATAAACCAACATACCTCCTGATATGATAGAGTAAGAAAGGTAATTCACCTCTGGGGTGGTCTTCCCCCAAACCTATAAACCCATTCTAATCATTTCTTACAAATTTGTCTAACTGACAAATTGAGGAACATTCTACAAAATGCCTGACTGGTACTCTTCAAAAATGATCACAATCAGTCCATTTTTGTTTTTTTTCTTTAGATATATTTATTTATATATTAGAGAGCAGGACGAGGGGCAGAAGGAGAGGGAGAGAGAGAATCTCCAGCAGACTCCCTGCTGAGCACAGAGCTGCTCATGGGGCTGAGTCCCACAACCCTGAGATCATGAACCCAGCTGAAATCAGTCAGACGCTTAACGGACTGAGCCACCCAGGCACCCCAGTCACAATCAGTCTTTGAGAAACTGTCACAAACCAGAGGAGACTAGGGGACATGATGATTGAACATAATATGATATCCTCAATGGGAGACTAGAACAGAAAAAGGGCATTAGTGGAAAAGCTAATGAAATCTGAATAAAGTGTGAAGTTTAGTTAATAGCAACATACCAATGTAGGTTTCTCAGTTCTGATAAATGGATCTGGGTAATGCAGGATGATAACATTAGAGGAGCCTGACTGAGAAGGAAGATAACAGAGCAAAACAGAGGTGAGAAGTGGAAAAAGAGCCCTGCATGTAGTTGTTCCTTAGGATCTACCCAAGACCTTTCAGGAACCTGAACTAATAAATGTCGTTTTGCTAAAAACATTTTGAGTTGATTTTCTGTCATTACAACAAAATCGCCCTCACTAATAGCGGTGCATCTGTTCCAAAACCCCTGCCTGGGATAATAATATTTCATGGTGTAATTTCCTTGTTTCTGGTAAGTATTTCCTTTTTCTAAAAAAGGTAATTAAACTCACTTTCATTTTGAGAATGTCATGACTTGAGAGAATGGACTATAACATGAGGTGCTAGCAAGCCGTCTTAGGACTTGATGGGTTTTTTATCAGACACTCTTAGGTAGGGGAATCCAGGCGTATGAGAAGGGGAATATGGAAGGGAATACCAATCAAGAGTGAATTTTAAAATAGGCATATCTCAGGGCACCCAGGTGGTTAAGTGTCTGCCTTCTGCTCAGGTCATGATCTCCAGGTCCTGGGATCGAGTCCCGCGTCCAGCTCTCAGCTCAGCGGGGAGCCTGCTTCTCCCTCTCCCTCTGCCTCTCCCCCTGCTTGTGCTCTGTCTCTATCTCAAATGAATAAATAAAATCTTTTTTAAAAAATAGACCTATCTCGATGCAATGGAAAGCAAATTAAATTTACAGTGGGAATACTTCAGTTCCTTCAGCAAATCATCTAAGTATGACATGGTGGAAAGACCCTGGGATTTGGGACCAGAGGATCCTAGCTTTACAACCAGCTTTGGTGCTTTCTATGTAGCCTGAGGCAAGTAACAACCTAACTGAGCACCAGAGCACCAGATTCTTTGCCTGTGAAACGGGGCTCAGGATGTACCCGGCAGGGTTGATACCAGATCAGTGGTAATGTGAGTAGAACAGCTACTACCATGCCTGGCACAGAGTAGGTGCTCAATAAATGGTAGCAAGAAGTCACCTTTATTCTTATTGATCTTATTATTTACGTCTAGGGTTCTTAGCTCTTCTATTTGTGAACTCTGGATAATCATCCTTGCTGGTAACAGGATTCTTATGGAGATCCAAAAGATATGCAACTCGAAAGTGTTTTGTCACATATATGTCAGATAGAAATGTAAAGACCTTACTAATGTAAGGCAAGTGATTAGAAGACCCCTGATTCCTGCATCTGAATGTGGCTCTCTATAGCTCCAGCTTCATGGGAAGGGATCAGCCCTCTTAAATAAGTAGGCAGCAGCTCCGGTGTGAAGCCAAGCCCAGGGGGGAGGCCACTCATGAGGCCAAACCCACGGGGGAGACCCCTGCACGGTCCGACCTCCAGCTCACTGTGAGGCATGTGCACACAAACCGGAACCGAATCAGAGGAACCGAGCCAACCACAGTCAGAAAAATAAAAGGTGCTCTAACTAGTAAACAAATGAGCATTTTTCATACATCGCCCCTGCTTTTAGATGTTAGAAACGGAAACAGCACAGTTAATACTGAAATCTGGACAGCAAGAGTGCACCTGGCCTTGCTTAGCGAATGGCTTGAATTATTCTTGGTTACCACCCAACCGGTAGGAGATTGTCCTGCTCCACTCTGTGCCCTGCTATTGGCCCTTAAGGAGTTCTCTATTACTGAACTGACGGTGAGTCATCGCCCCAAAAATAGCCAGAGAAGTTAGCTTGTCAGAGTGCAGAAGTGATTAGTGACAAGGCGCCACGGTTTCCAACACTTTTATCCACACCAATCATAGGAGCTCTCACCTTAACAACATGGAAGTCAAGTGGGTTTCTGAAAGATATTCTAGGAGGAACAGGCAACATGTTGATGCCTCAACGGGGAAGATGAAACCATGGGGCTACCGTTAACATTTTCAGAGGAGGGCTAGCTCATTAAAGCGAACACCACAATTGGTGTTGAAAGGGAAGAGCAATCAGACAAGGCAGGGTTTTGGGGGTGACCCAGGGGGAGGAGTGGGCCACACACACTTGGCCCTGTGGTCTTTTACAGGGTGACAGCTTGTAGGTTTAACAGCTGCCAGCGTGCTGTGTTAGCAGCAGGGAAGGTGGACTTCCTTGCGCCACGCCCAGCTTGCCGATGAGGACGGACACAACAGAAGACAGCTAGTCCGTGGGAAGAGAGAGCCAGCCCCGCGCCGTGTCCTCTCGATGGGACACCAGTGCCCTCAGAGCAGTAAGAACCACACAACAGTACCGCTTCCATCTGACAAACAGACACCAAAAGTACAGCCTCAGTTTTCTTAGCATGTTCTTCCTTCCTGCTGGCTATATTCTCATCTGTTTTCTCAATTATATCAGAGGGAGGGAATTCTTATTTTTTTCCAGCCTAACAACTTGGTTGATCAGGTCTGGATAACATTACATTTGAGAAATGATTTGTGAATAACATTTACTAGTAGTACAATGTCCCTCTGCATAGATAAGAGAATAAAGGTTTAACACCAGGAAACCTGCAGACAGACAGCATCTGTCCCATTAGCAGCTAGTCCTTGAGGAAGATATTCAAGTCTTAGTTTCCTCATCCATGAAATGTGGTCCATATCTTCTTATGAAAAGAAAATGCATTCAGGTGTTAGGTCAATGTGCTCTGCGAGCTTAAGAGCATTGCAAAAATGTGCAATTATTAGTAATAGCAAGAAAGGATAATTAGAAATTGCTGACAGTGATCTCTGAGAAGCCCAGATGATAGCAGATACATACACAAAATGCACCTAGCTGCTTCCAAGGTGTGAAGACATCCTTCCTAATAATAACAAAATAAATCACACACACACACACACACACACAGTGGAATCCTGAAAATATGAAGTTCGTCTTTTAATACCTTTCTTTGGAAGAAATCCACTAGAAAAACAAGATGCATCTTCGCAGACTTTTTGTGGAAGAGCAAAATTTATAGTGGCAGGCAGAAGCTTTGCTGATATCTAAGAGGATTGTGTCAAATGAAATCTCCAAGCCTCCAAATTAAATTGGAAAAAAAAACAGCAAGCAGTCTCTTTAGTGATGTCACAGCTTGGGATTTGGCACGAGTTGATGGATATTTGGGAGACTTTTGGGAGGTTTGGGGTGATTTGAAACAACGCATTTATCTGGTTCACTTTCAGCCCCTTGGGTGGGGCCTTCTGCTCCCCTACTCAAGCTATGCTGGGCCAGGGAGAGAACCACCCCCCAGGCAAATAATTTTATACCACTCCTGGACATTTGTTATTTCCTTTTTTCCTGCTCTGGCTCTCTTCCACAATTTTGCTGGCAAAGCCAAATGAGGATGCATTTCCTCTACCGCCCAGGTTGGCCATCAAAATCACACTGAGCCTGCACAGATCTGCTTCAGAACAGTTCTACTGAAGTGGGGCACGTCCTTCCTGCGCCACCCTCTGTCACCATGATTCCAGACGAGACTTGCCCTTCGTTCCCAGTGCAATGCAGCGACCCGTGTATGAAAACCATCCTTTACATTTCTGCTCATTATCTCTCCCACCTGAGACTGAGGCACAAGTCCAGGGGATTAGCAGGAGAAACTCTCCAGGAGAGCCAGTCCTGTCCCCAAATTCTCATCCCGTTAGTCCTATCCTGATCGCTTTCTCACATCTTCTGACCTCAAGGTCTTGCTTCCACTACTGCTCCATAATCAGCTCACTCTAATGAAGCTTTGAGTTTCACTAAAGCCTTCACTAAGTGACAGTTGTAAATACTTAGTCACTCCTTCCTCACTAGCATCCCAAATGTGGTCCGTTCCGGCGGCAGCCTGATGGCAGAGGCTGGGTTACCCGAGGCTGCAGTGAGTAGTAGAGGAAGTGCTAGCTTGGGTTCTGGCAAAACCAGGCCAATCCCAGCATAGGTGTCAGATTTCCATTATTTTTTTTTAAAGATTTTATTTATTTATTTGAGACGGAGAGAATGAGAGACAGAGAGCATGAGAGGGAGGAGGGTCAGAGGAAGAAGCAGACTCCCTGCGGAGCAGGGAGCCCGATGCGGGACTCGATCCCGGGACTCCAGGATCATGACCTGAGCCGAAGGCAGTCGCTTAACCAACTGAGCCACCCAGGCGCCCAGACTTCCATTATTTGTAGGATTTTCTTCCAAATTTTCTTCTCCTGGTGCTAAAGTCCAAACCATTTCCAAAAAAGTCACAGTCCACTGATGTTCTGAAAACAGATCTTCACATGCATTTAGCTAAAACGAATTCCAGTTCCATCTCTTTCCCCAATCAAAAATATTAAGTTCTGAAAGTCAAAATGTCCAAGCCAAGCAAATCTCCTTAGCATTAGAATAATGCTTTGTATGATGTGAGAAAATTCTTTTTTTTTTTTTAAGATTTTATTTATTTGAGAGAGAGAGATGTTTCCCATGTGGGGAAACATCTCATTGGCCCTACAGTCATGCCATCATATCCAGATAGCCAAAGGATACTGCCAGTGTGTCACAGAAGCTGCCTTCGTCATTCACCAGGTATTTGTCAAGTGCTTCATCATCATGTCTTCATGCTGCTCATCACCAGCAGCGAGGCTCTGTAGAAGCCATCTGCTGCCCAGGGAAATGCTGACTCTACCACCTTCCAGAAGAACGGGTCACTGTCAAGTTAGATGCTGGGGAGGAGACTAGGAGAAGGGCAAAGGGTAGAAATAAGGAAGGGTAAGTCCAGACTTTCTAGCTTGGCGTCTAGAGGGGATGGTAATGTTCCTACTTGCAGGTGGATAACACAGAAGGAGCAGATGGACAGGCCAGATGACAAGCTCAACTTCAGCAGGTGGTGCGGGGGTAGCTATGGGACATTCAGGGGCGGGCATCAGATAGGCCCTTGGAAATTTTAAGCTGGAATTCAATACAAAACATGAGTCTGCATATAAAAAATGTATTAGAATGAATAGGACCACCTGAAAAGAGTAGAGTAAGAAAAGGAGAGGATGGGGTGCCTGGGTGGTTCAGTCGGTTGAGCATCTGCCTTCGGCTCAGGGCATGATCTCAGGGTCCTGGGATCGAGTCCCGCATCGGGCTCTCTGCTCCGAAAGGAGTCTGCTTCCTCTTCTCCCTCTGTGCTCTCTCTCTCACTCTTGCTCTCTTTCAAGTAAATAAATAAAATCTTAAAAAAAAAAAAGAAAGAAAGAAAAGAGTGGCGCCTGGGTGGCTCAAGTCATGATCCTGGGGTCCTGGGATCAAGCCCTGAAGCGAGCTCCCTGCTTGGCGGGAAGCCTGCTTCTCCCTCTCCCGCTCCCCCTGCTTGTATTCCCTCTCTCGCTGTGTCTCTCTCTATCAAATAAATAAATAAAACCTTAAAAAAAAAAAAACAAATGAAGGAGAGGATGCATGGCAAAATCTTGGTGATTACAGAAACATGTTGGTGGGGGCGTACAGAAAAATAAGAGCTCAAGAAACTGACAAACTAGTGGCGCCTGGGTGGCTCAGTCATTAAGTGTCTGCCTTCGGCTCAGGTCATGGTCCCAGGGTCCTGGGATCGAGCCCCACATTGGGCTCCCTGCTCGGCGGGAAGCCCGCTTCTTCCTCTCCCACTCCCCCTGCTTGTGTTCCCTCTCTCACTGTGTCTCTCTCTGTCAAATAAATAAGCAAAATCTTTAAAAAAAAAAAAAAAAGAAAAGAAAAAGAAACTGACAAACTGTGGTCAGAGACAGAGGCGGAAACAATGACCCATAAACGTAAGGGGAAATACCAACACCGTGCAAGGGTCAGGGGAGGCTACTTGCTACATGTTACTGCTGAACTATTTTAAAAACATTTTATATCAAATATCAGTTTTTAAAATCTTATTTGTTCTCAATCAAGGAATTCATTGTTTTCACCTCACACTGTTTTCCAAAGCACTGCATGGGCCCTCCTTTTTCTTTGCTAATCAGATTGGTTTCTTCTTTCAGAAATACCTCTAAGAGTTTGTAATGGAAATAAACTAGAAAAATGTTATTTACTTTCTAGACAACATAATGTGAAGATACCATTTTCAAAAATTAAGGGATACTTGATTTTGAGGTCTAACCCGTAGGACTGTGTTGCTTGGCGCCAACAACCAAATCCAAGTCTTTGTGCAAACGACCAGCACAGTTGGGTCTATGGCTTGGCTCTTGAGATGTACGACAGGAACTGAAGTGGTAGGCGACATCGCTGCATTCAAGGACCATCTAGGGTAACTACAGTGGGAAGATAATGAAGGCATGCCGCATGCCTGTGTTGTTTTTAAGCCACACAGGAATAATACAGAAGCTACTGCTGCAGACTCCTTTTATCGCCACGCCCCCCTCCTCCAACCAAACCCATTCTTTCCTCCTTCCACGATAAAGACTAATTCTGGCTCAGCACAGGCTGCCAAGCTAGAGACTGTATCTCTCAGTTTCCCTGAGAGTTAGCGATGGCCATGTGATCAAGTTCTTAGCACAGATGAGAAAAGTTCTATGTGTGTCACTTGCTTAAAGGAAAGTCGCTTATCCTAGATTTTCTCTTTCTCCCACCCACCGGCTGTAACAGGGAGCCTGCAGCAAACCCCACTTTGACTGTGCAGATGAGGATGACACCCTGGGACAGCAAAGAACAAAGGGGAAGGGACCTAGCATGCTGCCGACCTTGCAAAGCCGAGGGCTGCCTTCCTTCTCAGTCTGGCTGGCTCACTGTTACCTGAGAGAGAAGTAAGCCTCTCTCTTCTTCCTGCACTGTGTTTTCAGCATCTGGGTTAGTTTTTAACCTAACTGATGGAGCTACCATTTATTGGATGGTTAATTTGCGTTTCCTCTACATCAGCTCAGTGGGTCTTTACATGGTTCTGTGATGTAGTGGTTTCATATCTCCACTTTACAGATCAAAACACTGAGACACAGGGGCACCTGGTTGGCTCAGTTGGTTAAGTGTCCAGCTCTTGATTTCAGCTCAGGTCTCGATCTCAGGGTCCTGAGATCGAGCCCTGCATTGGGCTCCATGCTAGGTCTGGTGCCTACCTTAAAAAAAAAACAAAAAAACAAACAAGACACAGACAAGCAGATTGAATAACTTGCCACTGATCAAGCAGCTGCTAGATCCGGGAATCCACGTCTGTATAACTTCAAAGCCCACAATTTTAACTCGGTGTTGTCATTATTAATTCTTATTATAATAAGAACAATTCTAAGTGTTAAACTTTTAAAATATATATATTGTTTAAAGATTTTGTTTTTAAGTAATCTCTACATCCAATGTGGGGCTCGAATTCACAACCCTGAGATCAAGAACTGTACGCTCCACTGACTGAGCCAGCCAGGGGCCCTAAAAACATATTTTTAAATTATTAAATAAGACACGTAATAAATAGCAATAATTCTTAAGTAGTATTATTAAAACAACTGTCATGTACTGAATAATGATTATTTGTCAGGCTCTATGCTAATCCCTTCACTCACATCAACTCCTTTCAGCTTTACAAGAGCACTGTGGGACAGCCATTCCTATGATCCCCACTGGGCAAGTGAAAAAACTGAGCTCTTGAGCAGCTCACCCAAGGACACTATTATGTGCTGAATTGTGTGCCCCCTCAAATTCATATGTTGAAGTCCTAATCTCCGGTCCTTCAAATGTGAGACCTTGCTTGGGAGGTAGGTGACTTGGGAGATGTGTGATCAAAGAGATGATTAAATTAAGAGGAGACCCTAAGGGTGGACCCTAATCCAATAGGACTAATGTCCTTATAAGAAAAGGAAATTTAGGATGCCTGGGTGGCTCAGTCAGTGGTCCTGGGATCAAGCCCTGCCCCCAGGCTCCCTGCTCAGCGGCGAGCCTGCTTCTCCCTCTCCTTCTGCCCCACCCCCGCTTGTGCTCTCTCTCAAATAAATAAATCAAATATTTTTTTAAACTATTAAAAAAAAAGAAGAGGGAATTTAGACATAGACATGTACAGAGGGAAGACTATGCAAAGACACAGGGAGAAGATGATCATCCATAAGCCAAGGAGAGAAGCTGCAGAAGAAACCACCCCTGATGACACCTTGATCTTGGGCTTCTAGCCCTCAGAATTGTGAGAAAGCATGTATGTGCTGTGTAAGCCCCCCAGTGTGTGGTATTTGGTTACAACAGTCACACAGATCGTCGAGCGCCCCTGGTGACGCGAGGCACTGCTGCTCAGAGCAAGCACAGAGCAGTGTCACAGAGGAGGAGAAATTCATGGAGGCGGAAGCGTCAGCACAAGCCTCGCGCTGGAGGTGGCGGTGGAGCAGCACCGTGAAGAAGTGTACAAGTGTTCCCCGGAGGAGAAAGAGAGAAGAGGATCTGCTCGCCCAGAAGACAGCCGGGGCTCTCCAGAGTGCAGGGCACTCTCTGTGTCCAGGCCTGCGGCTCAGGCTGGAGGCCCAGAGCGAAAGGGGGGCCTGGGAGGGGGGCAGGGGGCAGCAGCAGGTCCACAGAAGATACCCCCAGCTGGGTCTGGGGGCACACTGGGGTCTCTCAGGAGCCCTCAACAGCTGCCTCTGGCCTCCCAGAGAGAGGTGCCTTATGTTGCCACCGGGAGGTTTTCCCATCTGTTCCCTTTCCTGTGCAAATCCACAGCCTGGATCTGCATGCCGCTTCTCCCTTTTGACCTTTTCCCATTTAGCGAATTGTTTGGTTTCTAGTCTCACTAGGAAATAAAGCCTCTAGTTGCTAGTCAATCTAGCAGGCGGGGAAAGTCCCCTATTTGGTTAAACATGCTGGATGTTTCTGCGAGGGTGTTTTTTTGGATGAGATTAAAATTTAAATTCATAGGGGTGCCTGGGTGACTCAGTCGTTAAGCGTCTGCCTTTGGCTCAGGTCATGATCCCAGGGTCCTGGGATCGAGCCCCGCATCGGGCACCCTCCTCAGCGGGAAGCCTGCTTCTCCCTCTCCCACTTCCCCTGCTTGTGTTCTCTCTCTCACTGTCTCTCTCTCTGTCAATAAATAAAATCTTTGAAAAAAAATTTTAATTCATAGACTTTGAGTAAAGTAGATTACCCTGTATCATGTGGGTGGGCCTCATCAGATCAGTTGAAAGCCTTAATAGGACAAAGACTGACCTCCCAAGTAAGAAGGAATTCTGCTAGCAGACTGCCTTTGGACTGAGACTGCTATGCTTCTGCCGGCCTACCCAAGCCCCCGCAATCACCTGAAACTATTCTTTAAAATTGACCCCCAGCCTCTCACTGTTGCTCTTTCTGTTGGCTCTGTTTTTCTGTAAAAACCTAATACACCCACACTTCCCCATCCCCAATGTCCCTCTCTGGTTATGAGGTTTAGGAAATCACCACTGAGGAAGCTAACTGAAAGCGAGGAAAACAAGGTCTGCTGAGCCAGTATGCTGTCCTTCCTTTGAGTGGTTCTGCAAAACCGTGGCGCTGAGCTGTGACAAGAAGCTTCGTCCCTGATTTCCTGATGCTCCAGTCAACAGGTCATTTCTGAAAACCAGTGTGTGCCCCAGCACTGGGTTGGACCCACCTATGGAGAACACAATACAAGGAACCTGCTTCCCTCAGGTGAACCTTCTTCTCAAGGGACAACACTTAACCATCCAGAATACAGAAAGCAAAAGGATCCCTCTGAAGGCGTGCTGTCTCCTGGGTCTCAGTCATGAGAGTGCGTTCCTGCAGGAGAGACCACAGGTCACACAGCAGTGTGAGGGAAGGAGGGAAGAAGTCCCTGGGGCTGCAGCAGCCCAGGTTGCTTTCTTGGAAGAGTTGGCACCGAGCTGTGTCTGGAACAACGGGTTGGGTTTGACTGTGTGGAGAAGAACCAGAGAAACTTTGCTTGGTTGGGGAGGGAGGAGGCGGGGTGATGGCAAGAGCTATTAAGTACCTACCTGCCAGGGAGCCAAAGCCTTGGGGAAGCCCACTCTAAACTGTACTCAATTTCAAAATTAATATCTATTCCCATGAATTCCAATTTCCTATTCTGTGAAGCCCCTAACAAGGTATTCCACCTGCAGCCTAAAAAATTCAGAGGGAACATTGATCCTCGTACCAAAAGGTGGATTTCCTAGTGCATAAATACGTGAAGTTGGACTACGGTAGAAATTCTCCTTAAGAACAGAAAGTGACCGGGGTGCCTGGCTGGCTCAGTCGAAGACCATGTGATTCTTGATCTCAGGGTCATGAGTTTGAGCCCCACGTTGGGTGTAAAGATTACTTAAATAAACGTAAAAAAAGAGCTGGGAGCCTGGGTGGCTAAGTTGGTTAAGCGCCTGACTCTTGATTTCGGCTCAGGTCATAATCTCAGGGTTGTGAGATCAAGCCCCACATCAGGATCTGCACTCAGCATGGAATCTGCTTAAGGTTCTCTCTCTCTCCTTCCCTCTGCCCCTCTCACCCTGCTTGAACTCTCTCTCTAAAAAAAAAGTGACTGAATAAAAAATACCCACCCCTCTGAGATGGTTTTTCTGTTCATGCCAGTTTAGCCTTAAAAGGGCAGACTGACACTACCACAGGGGAGACCTTCAGGTATATCACTGTAGTTTCTCCCACCTGCCCTTCAGAACTCTAGGAGGAATATTATGGACTTTGTGCCTGACCGTTAGGCCACAGCTTGGGCCTCACAAGGAAGGACCCCAGCTCAAGTTCCCTTTATCATGTAACCTTCCCTACAGGATTCTGCCATCTCCTGCCTTTGAACTCTGACCCCCGATCTAAAATCTGCCTCATGTTCTTTTTTGCTAGTCTACCTGCTTCACTCCCTGGTTCTCCCTCGGTTCAGTTTGCGATTTTGGACACCACTTTTCTTGGCCCTGTCCTTCTGAATAAGGGACAGCTACCTCCTTGCAGGCAGACAGGAGCTAGAAATCTCTAGCGCTCCTATTTCGCTCTGTATCCCTTGCCCCCAAGCATAAGAATTTAGGTGCACATCCCTGTGGACGTTCGTCATTCCTATGACAGAGCATCAGAGTGGAGCTGAGTGCTGGGCAGAGAGCAGGGAGGTGGGGAAGGCAGCAGTGCCAGAGGGGGCAGAAGGGCAGCTTTGGGAGCTGCAGCAGGAGCAAAGTGCAAGCGGGTTTTCCCCCTGGAACCCTGGGGGGTCACCAATCCCTGCCGCACTGGTGATTCCTGTCCAGCCTCTTCCAGGGACCCTCCTGAACAGCGGCATCAAGAAGGGGATGTGGGGGACTTGGGAGAGAGGGAGAGAGAACAGACAGGGGATGCTCAAGAGGTTTGGCACTGAGAGATTACCAAGGAGAATCAGGAGAGAGTTTCTTTTTCACATTTTTCTAATTGATTACCAAGAAATAAGCCATTCCTGCTCTGTCAAGATAGAAAATGACCAAAGGAGAGTGAGCAATGTGTCTTCCCAGGTGAAACAGATCTATGCAAATATCAGCATGAGCCAGAGTGCCCAGGGATAGACAGGAGAGAACCAGGCAGGTGGGGTGGGGTTGAAATGCACAATCATATAAATTACACCAAAGAGCAGGGTTTTTCTTTAAAAAAAAAAAAAGAAGAAGAAGAAGAAGAAGAAGGCATTTTTCTATACTGGTGAGAATGTGGGGTGGTTTGTTTTGTTTTTTTACTGTGAAAAGAGGAACTGTGACTTGTGTTTCATGACTGATTCCAGGTACGATCAGGTGGACAATAGTGGTCCCTGTTCTTCCGCTGGGAAGTTGTTGGGAGGGTAATAAAGCTCCTTTACTCTTCCCTTTCCTCTCTGCCATGTCGGAGATGTGTTGTTCTGAATTATATAAAGGAAACCACGTGCTCCTCAATCCTGGTCTCTCAGCCGTGATCTTGCTGCTACGTGGAGATTAAGGACCTTAAGGGTGCCTGGGTGGCTCAGTCGTTAAGCGTCTGCCTTCGGCTCAGGTCATGATCCCAGGGTCCTGGGATCGAGCCCCACATCGTGCTCCTTGCTCAGCGGGGAGCCTGCTTCTCCCTCTCCCAGTCCCCCTGCTTGTGTTCCCTCTTTCACTGTCTCTCTCTCTGTCAAATAAATAAATAAAATCTTTAAAAAAAAAAAAAAAAGATTAAGGACCTTAAGTTGAAAGCAGGGACAGGGTTCACAGCAACGTTATTTACAATAACCAGAAGGTAAAAACAACCCAAATGCCCATCAGCAAATGCGGTATAATACACATGGTGGAATATTATTCAGCCATTAAAAGGAAGGAAATTCTGATACAGGCCATGACCTAGGTAAAGCTTGCAAACATGATGCTGAGTGAAATAAGCCAGGTACAAAAGGACAAATCCTGTATGGCTCTACTTATGTGAGGTAACTAGAATCACCAAATTCAGAGAGACAGAAAGTAGAATGGTGGTTTCCGGGGGGGAGTGGGGGTTGGGAGTTATTGTTTGGTGGGTACAGAGTTTTAGTTTGGGAAGATGAAAAGGTTCTGGAGGTGGATGGGAGGAGGGTGGTCCCACAAGAGTGTGTATGTCCCCAATACCACTAAACCGTATACTTAAAAATGCTTAACATGGTAAATTTATGTTACAATAACATATTATATTATATGGATATTATATGCCCATAATCATAATTTTAAAAAACTGTTTATGGCTCTAGAGTCAGCTGAACCTGAATTCAAATCTCTGTCTACCACTGACTGGTGAGATTACCTTGACCAAAATTTTTAGGCTATGGGTTAGTTTCCCCATTTCTGAATGGTGATAATAATACTCCCTTCACAGCGTTACTGTAAGGGTAAAACACCGAGCCCCACACCAAGTGCAGAAATGTCCAGTGAGTGTTGATTTTTATTACTAGCTGTGCTCGGCCTGGAGAACTGAAACCTGTAAGAGGAACTGACAGAGCCAGGCTACAAAGCTCTGCTCTGTGTTGAGTTTGAGAAATAACCTACTCAGTTATGCAAATGTTCCTTCACAAACATCTGAGTTATTCTAGGAAGCAGGAGAAAACAACTCCAAATCAGAAAGGGCTGGACACTTGAGCAGGAAACCAGATACAGAAAAAAAATAAAATAAAATAAACGTATCTTAAAATGCAAATAAACATAACCTGCAATGATGCAAAGTGAACTTCTAACCATCTCAGGGAAATGGGGGAGAAATCCTGAAAAGCATCTCGCAAGCAGGAGTCGGTACATGGCAATGAATTGTCCAGTGCCCTTTAACTTAGGCCCTGGGTAATGTCACTGATGGTCTATTTAGTTATGCACTCCATTGTTTGAGTTTACAACATGTGTGGTAATATTTGTAAGTTCCTACAAGGTTGGCTACTCTGTCCTATTTTCTCCCTAAGGCATTAATTAAATGACCCAAACATAGCATTTCTTGCTATTGTGTAAGACAAGTTTCAGGAAAACAACCTTTTAGTTTTAGGGAGAGAATTCTGTGCTAGTATTGGTTAGTATCTAAGTGGTTGTTTATTCCCACTGAATTTAATTTAACTGCCACCACTTACACGTGAGTAAGAGGGAACTCTGCTTTTTATATGTAATCATCCCTTTAGCAATACCAGCCAATGACCTGCCTTTGGCCTTTGCCACTCTACTAATAGCTCTCAGCTCCACCCTTGGTCTTAAAAAAGCAGCAGACCCCAGGTCCACTTACCTGCTCTAATACCTGCAGATGGGTGGATATCCTACTACCTATCCAAACCGATCCAAACCAAACCGACCCATCTCTTTGCTCACCTGCCCACCTCCCACGCAGCCTAGGCCTCCAGTTTCCAGGTGGGAAACCAGTGCTGCTGTATGGGACTGATGTGAGGAGGGGAACCCCCAGCAGAGGGGCTGATGGGGGGCTGAAATCCAACCTGTGCCCACATGGGTGACTTTATCCACTTCTCACAAAATCCCAGGTCATAAAGGGCCTAAAGGACAATCACAGAATCCTTTGTCTATGTAACCTTCTTTCTCTTCTTTTTGTGTCGCATCCAACTGGTTGCCAAGTCCTGGAAATTATACCTCCTTAGTAATTTCCACATCACTCTTCTCTGAAAAACCCTACTCAGGCCCTCAGTTCTTCCCGCCTTAGACCACCAAGTTCTTAACTGAAGGGCATTAAAAGCACGTCTGGAGGGTGTGAATCAGTAGATCTGGAATGGGGCCCTGGGCTCCACAGGTGGTTCAGATGCACAGCTCTAGTTGAAAACTACCACGTCTAGCTGCTGGCCCCTCAGTTGTCCCCCACTCCCTCACCATGGTGAACCACTTGAACACCATGGCCCAATTCGTCTTCACTGTGGAGCTGACACTACTCTCTTGACCTTCAGCATGGAGTTTAGAATCACAACAAAACTGGGGTGCCTGGGTGGCTCAGTGGGTTAAGCATCTGACTCTTGGTTTGGTTCAGGTCATGATCTCAGGGTCGTGAGATGGAGCCCCATGTCAAGCCCCAGACTGAGTTACGCACTCAGTGCCATGTCTGCTTGAGCCGCTCTCCCTCTGTCCCTCCCCCTGCTTGTGCTTCCTATCTCTCTCTCTCCCTCTCTCAAATAAATAAATAAAATAAATCTAAAAAAAAAAAATACAAAAAACAAAGAATCACAACAATACTAAGCCACATACTCTACCCTCCCAAAGATCACAGTGGATGAGATTAGTGATTAAGTTGGAGAAAGTTTTTTTCTAAAACTTTAATTAGGAACTTGGTTGATCTGCTCAGTTGGCCGGCATTTTTTCTGAAGCTTCTTTCCATCCCTGCCATCTCCATTCTCTGTCACCTGGACCCCTAAAATAACCTCTAACTGGTCTCCCTGCCTTCTGTTTTACTTCTTACAAGCCATTCTCTGTGCCACAACAAATGAAATCATTCTGGATGTAAATCCTAGCAAGACACTAACATTGTTTAAAACCCTCCAGTGTTTTCCCAGTGCCTTGGGATAAAATCCATAACATGGCCCTCTCAGAGCCGGCCCACACCTAATCCCCCAGCCTCTTGGGGGCCTTTTTCCCTCTTGTCCTATAGGCTCAAGAACTTGATGAAGTTGTTTTCGGCCCTCAAGTGCTTCATGCTTCTTATCTCTGCACCTTTCAACACACCATCCCTCTATCTAGGACACTCTCTCTGTCCTCCCCACCACTCCCTCCCCCTCCTAACCTGACTTACCACCCCTCAGCTTTCAGCTCTCAACCTTAAACACTGGCCTACCTTAAATACTTGCCCTTAAGTCCTTCCCTGACCTTCCTTTAGAAATAGCACCTTTACAGCATGGTCAGATGTCATCTCTTCTTGTATCATTTTAATGGCTCCTTCAACACCTCTCCCCCCCATTGGATGCAAACTCCTGAAGCGGAGCATCACACAGAAGTTTATCACCATGCTACCCCATGACTGAGGCTAGTGTTGGATACATATTTACTAAAATAATATGTGGAGACCAGCAGAGAAGTAAAATATAGTGGTCAGCTCTACCACATAAAACGGTTAAAGGAAGAGTGTTAACATACTTTGAGACATTAAGATGTGCTAGACATTTCTCGAGGGCCATAGAAAACAAAAGAACAAGATGAGTTCTCTGATCTCTAGGAGCTGACGATTTCATGGAGGAAATCTATAGGTAAATGGGAACTATAATCCAATCCTAAAGTGGCTTGAGTCGAGGTTATAAAAGTGCTTATAGTTATATATATCAACCCTGGAAGAAGCAGTGGCCTAAATGTTTAAAACAATGATTCTCAAAGATTGGTCCAAACTATTCCATAGCCTTTGACTTTTATTCTTAAGGGCTGCCTGGGATCCTCCCCCATTTCCACTACTTTTTGGCTGTGTAACGGAGCAAGTTACCTAATTTCACCATGCCTCAGATTTATAATTCCTATCCATTCAAGATTAAGAAATTAAAGCACTAAAGTGTTTAGCTCAGTGCTTTCCGCATCATAAAGGCTCAAATGTGGAAGTTAATTACAGTAAGCCTCTGAGAATTAATAAAAGTCAGTGTTGGTAGTGAAAATTATCATATTCTATGGTTTACTAAAGACTGTAATTCAGTAGACTGGTTGCTAGGCAATGCTCTTTATCGAAGTTCCTACTGCCCATGCACCCCCACAGGTGTGGGATGGGATTCCTGCTGTTCTCAGGACAGCACAACTTGTCGTCAGTGTTAGTCTGAGATGGTTATATTTTCTACTGTGGCTCTTTTTGTTCTTTTAGCCATCAATTCCCATTAGTTTAGCTTCCTTGCTATCCACATAGTTTAGCGTTGCTTCTCTAATTAATTCATGTATTTTTTTTTAAAGATTTTTTATTTATTTATTTGACAGAGAGAGACACAGCAAGAGAGGGAACACAAGCAGGGGGAGTGGGAGAGGGAGAAGCAGGCCCCTGGCCGAGCAGGGAGCCTGATGCGGCACTCGATCCCAGGACTCTGGGACCATGACCTGAGCCGAAGGCAGACACCCAACGACTGAGCCACCTAGGCGCCCCAAAGATTTTTTTTTTTTTTTTTTTTTTGACAGAGAGATAGAGAGCACAAGTAGGCAGAACGGCAGGCACAGGGAGAGAGAGAAGCAGGCTCTCTGCTGAGCAGGGAGCCCGACGCGGGGCTCCATCCCAGGACTCTGGGATCATGACCTGAGCCGAAGGCAGACGCTTAACCGACTGAGCCACCCAGGCGCCCCTTAACTCATGTATTGTTAAGCTGTTGCAATGACAATATTTGGGGGGCTTATAACTTTCCAGTAATCATACTTTAAGATAGATATACAGTGCATTTCAAGTTTAAATGATTGTACTCCTATTGGAAACACAAATGAGTTGACAATCCTTCTACCTCCCTTTGCCCTGCAAATTTCTTTAATAATAACTTTTCATTCCTATTACTGAAATAACTAAATTATTTTACCAGTACAAAATCGAAGTGGGTGATGTAGGTGGGCCAAAGGGTCTCTTGCATTTCCTAAATAGACCTGAGCCAAAAATCCTCAAAGTGAAAAACAAATGATTACACACATGCACGTGCACGTGCGCGCGCGCACACACACACACCCCCCAATACGCTTAAAACAGTGTCCGGCACATAGAGGACACTGTATTATTATTATTACTATTGTTATTTAGCAAAATATCTTTTGAACTTTTAATTTTAAAAATAATAGTGCCCTTCCAGTGGTGGGCTGAATGATGACCCCAAGGATACCCAGGTCATAATCCCTGGAGTCTTCGAATAGTCTCTTACAAGGAAAAGGGGTCTTTGTAGATGGGATTAAATTAAGGATCTTGTGATGGGGAGAGTATCGTGGATTATCCAGGTGGCCCTAAATGCAATCACAGTGTCCTTCTAAGAGGCAGCAGAGGAGCTTGGTCACAGAAGAGAAAGGAAGAGGTGTGAGGATGAGAAAAACAGAGGGAGACTGGAAGATGTTAAATGGATGGCTTTGCAGAGAAGAGGAAGGGGCCGTGAGCCAAGAGATGCCAGCAGCCACCAGATGCTGGAAAAGGCCAGGAAACAGTTTCTCCCCTAGAAGCTCCAGAGACAGCACAGGCATACAACATCGTCACTTTAGCCCAGAGAAACTGATTTTGAACTTCCGGGCTCCGGAACTGCAAGAGAATAAATGTGTGATGTTCTAAACCACCAAATCTATGGCAATTTGTTAGAGCAGCCAAAGAAAACTAATACATGGTATTTTCTTTAAGTTAAATCTTTTCAAAAGGTTGTATTATATTTTATTACATCTTACCAATAACAAGCACAAAACTTTATTTATTTAAAGATTTTATTTATTTATTTGACAGAGAAAGAGAGTACAAGCAGGGGGAGCAGCAGAGGGAGAGGGAGAAGCAGGCTCACCAAGCAGGGAGCCCGATACGGGGCTCGATCCCAGGACCCTGGGATCATGACCCCAGCTGAAGGCAGACGCTTAATGACTGAGCCACCCAGGCGCCCAAAGCACAAAACTTTAAAAAGTTAATGGAAGCATTATTGAGCTATTAAAAAAAAAAAGTTCAGAACAGGTCTCAGGTTGGAAAAACATCTACTCTTTTTCTCTGTAAAGGTCCTAGAAATCTTGGGGAAAAGTCTCAAATTTCATTAAATGCTCTCGGGAGGGGTCGAGGTGGAGAGGAGCAATGCAACTTGTTACGCCGGGAGGCGTGCACTTCTGTTTCTGAGATCGGCCTGGATAACTACTGTAGAAGGATTTAATAGATTCTAAGTGCTGGGGTGCCTGGGTGGTGTCTGCCTTCGGCTCAGGCCACGATGCCAGGGTCCTGGGATCGAAGCCCACTTAGGACTCCCTGCTTAGCAGGGCGTCTGCTTCTCCCTCTCCCTCTGCTGGTGCTCACGCACCCTCGCTCTCTCTCAAATAAATAAATAAAATCTTAAAAAAAAAAGATTGTAAGGGCTGTATTTTCTTATTTTATTTTATTTTTAAAATTCCAGCTTTACTGAGGCATAATGACATAAAATTATAAGATATTTAAAGTGTAAAGTGGTGATTTGATATATGTATACATCGTGAAAGGATTCGTCCCATGCAGTTACTTAACACGTTAACACGTGCATCTCCTCACATGCTTACCTTTTTCTTTTCTTGGTGAAAACTTTTAAGTTCTACTCTCTTAGCAAACTTCAATTATACAATAACAGTATTATCCAACTATAGATACCATGCTTTACATTAGACCTTATTCAGACCTTATTCATTGGATAGCTGAAAGTTTGTCCCCCTTTACAGCCTTCTCCCTGTTTCCCCCGCCCCCAGTTTCCAGCAACTTCTTTCCTATTTTATTATATAACACTTTCAGTCTATTAGAAATGAAAACTATACACATCTAATATCTTCAAACTACTATTGCATCCTATTATCTCGTTTGAAACACACAATACTAGACAGAGCAAATAATGTACCCATTCTACAGATGAGAAACCCATTTTTGCCAAAAGAAAAAAAGGGATGTGACGTGCATCACAGAGCTAGCCAGGGGAGTAGCTGGAAGTCTCCTTCCACTGAAACATTCAAAAAGGACATGTCCAAAAAAATGCATGTGTGGCTCCCTCAGCTAAGAATCCTTCCCGAGAGGAAGAGCACCTGTTCTTACAGTGAACAGGAAGTAGAAGCACTTGAGGGGGAGTGAGGTGGCAGGAGACAGATTTTTAGTTCCGTGTCTGGAAGGTTGATGCAAACGAGGAGAAGCCTACAGAGCAGCCATAAAACAAAATGGCGCTGTTCAGCGGGTCACAGAACCACCCCACTGCTCGCTCCCTGCCTCCTCCACCTGTACCCCAGCTGAAAGCTGAACTGATGTGTACCTTTCCTTTGTCCTGAGAAGAAACAAGGAACCAACCTTTACTGGCAGCGCACTTCTGTGCTGACACCTGGCATGAGTTTTTTGACTTCGTTCTCAAGGACCAGGCCTCCTCACAGCAGCTGTTTGAAAATTCATGTGTGGAACTTGAAATACTAGGTTTGATAACCATTAGCATAGAAGATAAGCATAAAACTGTGAAATCTCTTTTAAGAGAGAAAAGCAGGAGGTATAGTCTGACTAATATTTTAAGAGGATTGTTTTGGCTGCTGTGTGGAAAACAAACTGAAAGGACCTAGAGCGTTGTAAAGGGAATTGGTCCATGTGACTAGAACCTCCGGGTTTGTTGAATGGTGCTTATCCAGAGAAGAAAAACCCAGAAGCAGGGAGCTCAGTGAGGAGATTATTACACTAATCTAGGTGGGAAGCAATGGGGATTAGGCCAGGAGGCAGCCTAGAGGTGATGAGAGGTGGTTGGAGCCAGGATTTACCTTGAAGGTAGAGAACAGGATTTGCTGACAGATTGGGTAGGAGGCGTGAGGAAAGGAAAGACCTGAAAAGTGACTCAAAGGTTTTGCCCTTGGGGATTAGAAGAATAGAGTTGCCATTCATTGAAATGAGGAGGAGAGCAGATTGGGGGGAAGGTGGAAGGGAGCTCACTTTTGGATATGGCTCCAGTGAGTTTGAGGAGACTGATAGACAGCCAAGTGGAGATGTCAAGTTGGCAATTGGTCATCACTGCCTAGACTTCAGGGCAGTGGTCCAGGCTGAAAAAAATAATTGCTAGAGGGAAAAATAAGGCAGGATTTGGAGATGAGATTGACAAGGGGAGAGATAACATTGTAGATAGGAGAGTTAAAGGAGACTTAAAGACGTGCTATTCAACAGAGACCTGGGTGGAAGGAGGGAGAAGCCCATGTGTTACCTGAGGGCAGGGGAGTCCAGGTGGGTGGGGGGAGCAGCATGTGCTCAGGTGTCAAAGCAGAATGTGCTTGGCTTTGGCAGCAAGAGCCAGAAGCCCAGTGGTGTGACCAAGAGATCAGCCGGTAAGGATGTGAAATCAGAGAGGTAGAGACAGATCACGAGTTCAAGTCCTTGCTCAGCCACTTGTTAGGAGTTTGACCTTTAGCAAATCACTTATCTCCTCTCAGTTACATTTTCTTCATAAACAGAGGTAGTAATGGAAATGACCCACCGAGGAGCTTGAGAGGATTAAATGAGATAATATTTATAAAGTGTTTAGCACAGTGCCTGCAGCATAGTTAATATTTACTGGGTGTTTACACTTTTTTTTTTTAATGTCCTATAGAATTTCCAGGAGGTTCCTATGGCTTGGGGATGAAGAATGTCCACCCTGGAAGTTTGGGTTTTGTCATTGGTGTTTTACTCCTCAGTCTCGGTTTCACTGGTCCGGCTGCCAAAGGTGCCTTTCTGGTAGCTTGTCCTGAACAACCACAGCCACATAAGGCACGTTAGCATGGACAGGGAAGTCCAGAAGATCCACAGTCATGAATTTGAATTACAGATGGGTGGCTGGATATTCACCTAAGTCCTCCAGCTTCTTAGTGGTCACACCGGCTGTCGCTTCCACAAAGGGCCATACCAGGGCTGGCAAGACAACCAGTCAAGTCATCCCACTCCCACACTGGTTCTCATGAAGCACTCAGCAAGGAACCCAGTCACCTCTGGCCTCAACTGACAATATGAGCCTCTACCTGGAATCACAAGTGGAGCAGTGTCCCTGGAAGTTCCTACCCCGAGCTTTCCTTTGGTTCTCCTGAGCCGCCATGGAAAGCGGACAGTTAGAGCTCAAAAGGTTTGCATTTTAGTTCGTACATCAAATATAATTGAAAACCGCCAATGTAGGGATGCCTGGGTGGCTCAGTCGGTTAAGTGTCTCTCTCCAGCTCAGGTCATGATCCCGGGATCCTGGGACCAAGCCCCAAGTCGGGTTCCCTGCTCAGCGGGGAGCCTGCTTCTCCCTCTGCCTGCCACTCCCCCCTACCCCCGCTTGTGCTCTCTTTCTCTGTCTCTCTGACAAATAAATAAAATCTTAAAAAAAAAAAAAAAACAATGTAATATTCTGGGTATGCCCTGATGCAAAAAGGATAAGCAGGAAGAACAGAAAAGGTTGAGGAAAGGAGAAAGAAAAGAGCCCAGAGAAAATGAGTTTTTATTAAGTCTTACCCAATAGTTGAGTCAATCTTTCAGAAAGAAATCAGATAATATGCTAATGACTATCATCTAACCACAGGGCTACACACATCCTCTACTGTGCTTCATTGTGAATAAGGTTTGGTCTTTTGTCAGGAGAGTCCGACCATTGCACTTTCAGTATTCCGTGAAAAAGAAATGAAAACGAGGGAGGAATGAGAACAAGTCAAGAGCATGTGGAGGTCAGGAGAAGGCAAACAACGCTCTGATTGTTGAAGGTAAACAAAGCTAGACTCTAGTTAAAGCAGTAAGGGTAGACCTTATTCAACAATAACTATTGCAATAGAAAAAAAGTCTGGCATGAACTGAACTCAACTTGGCTGAAACAAAAGGCAGGAGACCTTTTAAAGGCTGGGAGGTGCTAAAGGAAAGGTACTGAGCATTGTAAAGGGAGTTGGTCCATGTGATTAGAACCTCCGGGTTTGGGGCGCCTGGGTGGCTCAGATGGTTAAGCGTCTGCCTTCGGCTCAGGTCATGATCCCAGGGTCCTGGGATCGAGTCCCGCATCGGGCTCCCTGCTCCTTGGGAGCCTGCTTCTCCCTCTGCCTCTCTCTCTCTCTCTCTCTCTCTCTCTGTCTCTCATGAATAAATAAATAAAATCTTTAAAAAAAAAAAAAAAAAAAAAAAGAACCTCCGGGTTTGTTGAATGGTGCTTATCCAGAGAAGAAACACACTTCTCCTATGTTTATGACAAAAGGCGATGATATTAAGTTTGAGGAGAGTGAGCACCAGACCGCAACAGAGAGTGACATTCTCCCCTTCAAAGTTTGCATTTCAAACAGACAGCTCTCCTTGAAAAGACAGTTCTAGGTGGTAGAAGATTTATGGCTCAAAGGGTCAGAGAAAGGATTTATAAGTAAAGTTTTCTAAAGTCACTGCTGTATGAGAGAAATCAGTGGCCTGTCTGCCTTTTACCAGTTTGGGCTGGAGCAAATGGTGAATTCGCCGGGCAGCACCGAGCTTTCTCAAGCAGGCAGGTATCCTAAGGGGAGCTACAGTCGTCCTAGGGATGCGGCCTTGAGCGGCTAAATACCATGCCAGTGTTTGTTCAAGTCTCTTCGTGTGTGTGTGTGTATGTGTGTGTTTGCATGCCTGGAGGGCTGGGCAGGCATGGGATGAGAGGGAGTCTGCAGTTTTTATAGACCAAGTTTGAAGCTTAATCCAGAAGTGAGCTCAGAGAAACCTGACCAGAGTTTGTCAAGGTCCTTGTTGGGACCCAGCCACAGAAAGTTTTCGAATGCCTTGATTTTTTATCTCCTTGGGCCTATAATTTTAATCAGTGGTTTTATAGGAGGACATAAACATATTAAGCAGAAGGAAGAGATTAATCAAAAAGGGGGAAATGAGATGTGGGAAAAAAGGAACTAGCAGAAAGATCCTCCCACAACTGGCTGGCTCTGTGGTGTATGTGAATTGAGCTCTGACTAAGTGATGAATCTTGACCCCTTCTTGCAGTGTTTCCGGGTCTGAAACTCCCCAGTAGCTCTTTCAATCTTTCCTTCTGCAGAGAACTGAGCTTAGTTCAGACAGGGCAGCTCCACTGCCCCTGAGTTGACCCAAACAGTGATCCAAAGACCTAGTGGACGACTCTGGAGGTTCGGCAGTGTTTCTCGTAGACAGTTTTAATTCCTTACGTGGCTCCTTCCTTCTCACAGCTAAAAGAACTTGCTGAGTATCAAATTCCCTCCATAAGCTGAAGGATGGTGGTACTGCCCAGGCTAAGGCACCGGAAGCCAGGACTGGAGTTAGCCTGAGGCCAAGATTTGGTAAGAAAGACGTGAGCAAGAACTCCATTCAAAACAAACTCTGGGTAAAGAAAGCAAAGAAGGAGAAACACACTAGGAAAGAAAAGGGAAAAGATCTCCCTGGGGCTATTGTGGTGGAGGAAGAGGCATGTGACCTATAGAAGAGCCCAGAGGCTGGGAAGAGAGACTTTCAAGGTGCCTGTTGGGTTCTTAAAGTAACCACAGTCTGAAGATAAAAATCAAAGAGCTATTGAAAGGAAAAGCAGCAGGTTTTCCAGTAAACCTTTCAAATAACACAACTCAGTCCTGTATGGATTTTGTGTGTGTGTGTGTGTGTGTGTGACTCAGATTCGTTTTTATCCTCACGAAAATATACACAGTGTCAACACAAACCAATCTAGTCCCTTCTGGATCACTGTTTCCCAAAGGGAGTTCCATGGGATTCTAGTTGAGTGGAACACATCTAGGTACGGCAGAATTTTAAAAGATTCACGTGCATTGCAAACCTCTAGATAGAAGATGGACCTGGTCTACCATCTTCCAAACTCTTTCCGAGGTGTCCTAGGAACTGTCAACCTAAAATTGTCAGGGAACAAAAATTAAGCAAGAACATTTATTTGAGCTCAAAGAATTGCAATTCAGGGTACATAAATTTGGGTAGCAACCTAGATAGTGTCCCATTAAGGTGCAAAAGTCAGGGATTTTTAAAGAGAAAGGAAATGCTTGTATACATTGTTTATGAAGAATTTTTGATTGGTATTGGTGGCAGAAAGCTAATCTTGGCTAAAAAAAATTGGTTGCCAAGGCTAAATCACTAAGCAAAATCTCTTACTGTAGCAAGTTGCTGGTGTTCAGGTTGAGTCCTTGGAATATTTGTGTTTTGGCCCAGTTCAAAAGTTCATGGTTCTACCAGTGAGAACATGCATATGACCCATCTCCTAGTGGCCGCCTGGCTCCATTTTAAAACCCCTTGATGTGGGGCGCCTGGGTGGCTCAGATGGTTAAGCGTCTGCCTTCGGCTCAGGTCATGATCCCAGGGTCCTGGAATCGAGTCCCGCATCTGGCTCCCTGCTAGGCGGGGAGCCTGCTTCTCCCTCCCTTCTGCCTCTGTCTCTCTCTCTCTTTCTCTCTGACTCTCATGAATAAATAAATAAAACATTTTAAAAATAAATAAATAAATAAATTAATTAATTAATAAAACCCCTTGATGTAAGTGACCCCATTTCATTTCACGTTTCACGGAACTATGAACTAAGTACATTGAATTAATATTATAAGGATCACATCTAAAGAAAGTCACCATACAGATGCATGTATGATCCCACGTTATTATCCTGTATTTTATTTCCTTCTTTCATTCAAGGCAATGTCCTAATTCACTGCAGTGTGGAGAAACAGCCTCCTGAGGAAAAGATTGGAAAACATGCTGAGAAACTTTCTCAGGACAAGATTGTAAAATGTTTTCATCAATAAATTATTCCTTATGTATTAATTAGGATATGGGTTTAGGTGTTGTAAGTGAAGCCCGAATAACAGTCAACAAGGAGTTTATTTCTCTCTCATGTAACAGTTTAGACCTGGCCTGATGGGGGCCCAAGCTATCTTGGTGCTCAGCGATCTCTAGGATATTACTCACTCATTCTCAGAGATGGACAGCATGTCCACATTCCAGAGAGCAGGTTAGAGGAAAGGGGTTTAAGGACACGTCTTAGAAGTAGGACATGCTATTTCTCCTAACATCCCATTGGCCAATACTTGGTCTATTGGAGGTTCTGTTGTTGTAAAATAAGGGAATATTTCAATTACCTATTGCTATGTAACAAAACCACTCCAATACTCAGTGGCTGGAGCTTTCCCTCTCCATGTACATTCAAGATCTCTCCCCTTCTACAAGGCCTTTCCATGTGGTCTCTCCAGCAGAGTAACCAACTCCTTAAATGGCCACTCAGGCCTCCCCAAAGCACAACATTTTAAGTGCTAGGCCTCCCCAGGGCTTTGGCCCAGAACTGGCCCAGCATCACTTCAGTCACCTTCTGTGGGTTACAACAAGCCACGGGCCCAGCACAGATTCCAGGGGAGTAGAATGATAAGGGCATAGATACTGGGAGGCATGGTTCATTGGAGGTCACCACTGGAACTGATGATTGAGGGCATTCGCTTGCTAGGGCTGCCATAACAAAGTACCACAAACCACATGACTTCAAAAACAAAAACTTACTGTCTCACAGCTCTGGAGGCTGGAAGTCCAAAATCATGGTGACAGCCAGTTTGGCTCCTTCCTAGAGCTGTGAGGGGAGGCTCTGTTCCAGGCCTCTCTCCTTGATTTATAGATGGCTATCTCCTCCCTCTGTGTCTTCATATAATCTTCCCTCTATGCTTGTCTCCATGCCCAAATTTCCCCTTTTCCTAAGAACATCAGTCATATTACATTAGGACCCACTCTAATGACCTCATTTAAACTTGATTATCTCTGTAAAGACCCTATCTCCAGATAAGGTCACATTCTGAGGCCTTGGAGATCAAGACTCCCACATATGAATTTGGGGGTAGACACACTTCAATCCATAGCACTGAGGAATAATTAATGGTCTTTGCCATACTCTGTAATACATTAATATTCTCCCTCCCTAGCAATATGCTGATAATTATTTCCTCCTTGCATTGCTCTTTCTATTATTTCTTGAAAAAAGAAATCAGACATTTTGAATGTTTTTCTATTTTTTGCAATACATACTTTTTAAAAAATTTTTTTCAATACATACTATCTTATTATAAATCAAGATCATCACAAGCAAAATAAACTCAATGTCACAAGAAAAGGCAGGAATATTCAATTCTTACTTTGTTTCATCTTTTCTGTTAAAGAAACTGATCTTCAGTTTGGAAGGGAGTAAGAGAAATTTTTTTTTAAGATTTTATTTTTAAGTAATCTCTACATCCAACATGGAGCTCGAACCCACAACCCCAAGATCAAGAGTCTCATGCTTGGGCGCCTGGGTGGCTCAGTCCTTAAGCGTCTGCCTTCGGCTCAGGTCATGATCCCGGGGTCCTGGGATCGAGCCCCGCATCAGGCTCCCTGCTCCGGGGGAGGCCTGCTTCTCCCTCTCCCACTCCCCCTGCTTGTGTTCCCTCTCTCTCTGTGTCTCTCTCTGTCAAATAAATAAATAAAATCTTAAAAAAAAAAAAAAAAGAGAGAGTCTCATGCTCTATCAACTGAGCCAGCCAGGTGCCCTAGGAGTAAGAGAAAATTTTAACGAAAAAAAAAAAAAAAAGGTGAGAAATTTAAGAGAAAACCTCTAAATCAATCTCATGCCCCAAAGGAATTAAGTTTCATCATTTTGAGAGAACATGCAGAATAAATCATCCTGTTGCTATAGTTACCTGCTTATATCAGGTCCACTTGAGCCTGTCACAGTGGGTGTGTCCAAAAGTGTCCAAAGTAACATAAATCTAAATTGCACAAGGTGAACTCCTTGGGGGTGTACCACTGGCATCAACGCTTTTGAAAGCAAGTGAGCAATAATCTGTTCAGCTACAGTATATGTTTTTATAACATACATTAGCTCTTCCGTGATTGATAACTAGGGTAATGATGTCAGTATGATGACAGAGCTATGTTGGATCATACAGTTTTTCCTAGGCAAAGAAAGCTAGAAGAGTGGAAATAGCATTAATAACCTTCTAGAAGAAAGACAAAAGTGCTCAGATAAACTGTTGCACACAGGCCAGAGTCTTTTCAGTCCCATCAAATAAACAAATGATATCAGTGCCCACATCCTCCCTTCTTGCCTTGAGAGGTACATCCCCACCTTTGCATAGGTCTGGGCTTGTGACAAGTTCTACTTCCTGTGTCTACCTTAAAGGAAGCCCCCTTGGCTCAGAGCTTCACTTCCATTGTGATAGTGTTTTGGTGCATTTTTAATATCTCTTTTAGGTAGCCTCTAGCCTTGATGACCTACCTTCCTGGGCTATCCAGGAAGATTTTTCTTTTTTCTTTCTTTTTTTTTTTTTTATTCTTATGTTAATCCCCATACATTACATCATTAGTTTTAGATGAAGTGTTCCATGATTCATTGTTTGTGCACAACACCCAGTGCTCCATGCAGAACGTGCCCTCCTCAATACCCATCACCAGGCTAACCCATCCTCCCACCCCCCTCCCCTCTAGAACCCTCAGTTTGTTTTTCAGAGTCCATCGTCTCTCATGGTTTGTCTATCCCTCCGATTTCCCCCGCTTCATTCTTCCCCTCCTGCTACCTTCTTCTTTTTCTTCTTCTTTTTCTTTTTTCTTAACATATATTGCATTATTTGTTTCAGACGTACAGATCTGAGATTCAACAGTCTTGCACAATTCACAGCGCTTACCAGAGCACATACCCTCCCCAGTGTCTATCACCCAGTCACCCCATCCCTCCCACCCCACCCCCCACTCCAACAACCCTCAGTTTGATTCCTGTGATTAAGAATTCCTCATATCAGTGAGGTCATATGATACATGTCTTTCTCTGATTGACTTATTTCGCTCAGCATAATACCCTCCAGTTCCATCCACGTCGTTGCAAATGGCAAGCTCTCATTCCTTTTGATGGCTGCATAATATTCCATTGTATATATATATATATATATATATATATATATATATATATATATATATACCACATCTTCTTTATCCATGCATCTGTCGATGGACATCTTGGCTCTTTCCACAGTTTGGCTATTGTGGACATTGCTGCTATGAACATCGGGGTGCACGTACCCCTTCGGATCCCTACAGGAAGATTTTTCTATGTAGCCAGGCCAAATCTATATCATAATAGGCTGAAGGTCAGGCCTGGAACAGGTGTGACTGAAGAAAGTTATTGTTTTTGTTAGTGAAACAATTGCTTTTCTTTTTCTTTTTTTTAGTATTTTTAAGTAGGCTCCTTGCCCAGCATGGAGCCCAAAAAAGGGCTTGAACTCACAACCTGAGATCAAGATCTGAGCTGAGATCAAGAGTAGGATGCTTGGGGCTCCTGGGTGGCTCAGTCGTTAAGCGTCTGCCTTCGGCTCAGGTCATGATCCCAGGGTCCTGGGATAGAGCTTCACATCCGGCTCTCTGCTCAGCAGGAAGCCTGCTTCTTCCTCTCCCACTCCCCCTGCTTGTGTTCCCTCTCTCCTGTCTTTCTCTCTCTGTCAAATAAATAAATAATAATAAAAATAAAAGATAATAATAAAAAAAAAAGAGTAGGATGCTTAACCCACTGATCCACCCAGACATCCCACAACAATTTTATTTAATGCAGCAGTAATATATGTAGACCTAGAAGGAGCTCCAAGATACAGTTCTGAATAAAACAAAATAAAAAAAAAAATAAAACACACACAAACAATATTATGTATTTTCTACAACTGCATATATACATATGTATATGTGTGTGGGTATATGTGTGAGTATATGTGTGTGGGTATATG